>NC_026004.2:78770177-78997426 GCF_000442705.2 Elaeis guineensis | reverse complement strand
GAGAAATTCTGATTTAATCTAATTCAATATTTGATTAATTTAATCAATTTCTCTACTTAGTCCATATGTATTTCTAAAACCTAGGTCTAACCATTGGAAGGATCTGATTCAAGCTAACCCTTTACCCATCGATTTATGTAGTATCTTAATGATCTTCAATTCAAATCTAGATCATTCAAACTTAATTTAAAATTAAGTATAAAATGTGTGTTTCAATCTGTAGAACTATTCTATCAGAGTTTCAGGTAAAGCATACCATATGTTTTCAATTAATGAAACAAATTTTCATAATATATTTAAATTAAACATGTATATAATCAAACTTCATACATACATCTCAATGCATCATGATAACTTTAGATCAATACCGATTACATCTATGTACATGCTATTCAGATTTAAAATGAATTTTATATCTGAATTTTAATCTTATGTAAATAAATCATAAATCACTTTAGATCTAATCTAAACATGTTTATAATCAAACAATACATAAAAATCTGTTCGCTTTTCTTGTTCATGATACCGGATCACAATGACACCTACACGTAATAAGAAACCATCGAATAAGCAAAAGAGAGATTAATCTCTTCGATCTCTTATGACCGAACGGTCTGGTGATCTCATCAATCGAGTATTAGGCTACTAAGATCTAAAATCAATTTCATATGTAATCACATCAACATGCATTATTGACAAAACAATTTTATGTCATGAACATATCCTTAATCTTATCATTATGTTCTTCATCTAATCTAATTAAGATTGATGCATTATATACATCATATCAATCTGAAACACATCTTATACTGATTATAAAACATCAATTTCAAATTTGATATCATATAAAAATTAATTAGATGCAAACATGAATGCATAAGCAAGTATGCTGAACCGGTACCACCGACCAACGGTACATTCGGTATGGTTTCATACTAATACCGAACCAACATCCAAACCAAGAAATAAAAAGAGAGGGAGGAGCGACGGCTCCGGGGCTCCGCCGCTCGACCCCTCAGGCTGTCGGCGTCGCTCGCCGCCATCAGGAGCCTCGCAATGGAGGCACCGTCCGTCCGGTAGGTTCTCCCCCCCCTTCGAGCGCTCTCTCTCTCTTTTTGCTCTCTTGAAAGCCCTATCGAGCGATACAGGCTCGGAACCTCCGACGGCCCAGCCGGCCACCGCCGGCCTCCGGCGGCTCCACCTCCCTCCCTCCTCCTCTCTCTCTTTCTCACTTTCCGTTCTTTTTTCTTCGGTACCGTCGGTGTACGATTTTATCGGCCGAATCGTGCCAGTTCCCCACCGGTCCGATACGAGATGGGTGTACCGGCGGTTCGGCACGGTATGGCAAACCTTGGCATAAAGATTAAATTTCTGATAAAATCTATTTTCGTGTAGTGCTGAATTCCGATAGGATTCAGATCTAAATATCCATCAAAATGGATCCAATTTAAATCTGAAATAAGCCCACCTCATAATGAAAACAACAACAAAATTCTGTTAAAACAAATTATAAACAGATTTTAATTCATGTTGTTATTCCACTAAAAATACAGCAACAGCAAAATTCTATTATAACAATCTTATAACAACATCAATCAACCATTGATTAGGATCATCTAATCCAATCAAAATCGGATCAGAAATTTATATAAACAGATTTAAATCAGATTTAACGTCTAACATAAAATCTCAATTACATACAAACGTAAATAATCCAGAAAATTCAAGATATGCATGCATGTATCGCAGCCCTACTCTGATACCAATTGAAAGGAAGGAAAATTGTTTCTCTTCGGATAGTCCGAGTTGCATCTAAAAATTTTCTATTAATCTATATGAATAAGAATTAAATCCTTACCGATTAGCAGCGGTACTAGAGATCAATCTCTAAAAATCTGAAACAAACCTTCACGGAGGCCTGGAAGTGCAGACCTTTACTTCACATACACGCCAGACAATGCAGGAAAGTGAGATGAACTCCGATCAAATCACCTTCGCAACCCAATCAAACGAAGGAGAGGTACTGGTGTGACACCTCACACCAACAAGGACGCCCAAGATGGTCCCACGGCAAGGGAGGAGGGCGGCAAGGATGGGAGAAGCCAAGGAAGGAGGGAAGGAGCTCTCTGTTCTCACGCCTCTCTTTCTCTCTTCTCTCAATCTGATTGTTTCTTATGCATCCATTTATATAGAAACCCTCTCTATTTATACATGAATCCCATGATCCAATAAGTATAAAACTCCTAATTCAAACATATTTTGAATCAATCCAATACTCATGAAAGGACTCCTACATAAGATAGAATGAAACCAACAAGGCGCCACAATACACCCATTCTCACACCCATATGGGACGCCCACAATCAACACCATATCAGTGCTGGTCGGCCCAAAGGAGAGGGGAATCCCAATGCAAGTGGAATTCCGAATATCTCATCAAAATGGATCCGATTCGAATCCAATTTGAAGCTGTTCGAAATAATTTCGAAAGACTGTCAATCCCAAACTCTTTAGGACTTTTGTACCAAGTCTAACTTGAAATTTGGATCCAATTAAGTTTAATTAACTCAGATCTAACCTGAAATTAATTAGCACTTAAATCCAATCTCTCATATGCTCCATAGATCATTGATTAGAAACTGTTCATCTCCGGAATCGAACCTGAACCTCATGTATAGTGCTAGCTAGACATAATCAACTCTTCAATCCCGTTTGACCCATAACTTAATTCTCAATCAAGTTAGCTTATATGTTCAATCAAATCAAATACTTTCAAATTGGACATATAAATATAGACCAATATTTTCCTACGGTGTCTGACTTATGTGTGCGACTCCATAGGTTCAAATACTAAGCCAGTAGCACAAAATCAATTTCTGCACTAATCGACATACATCTAGCAATGGTTCCCGATGTTCCGATAGGTCGAATTATCGCAAAAGAAATTCTAGAGCCATGCATATGGTTACCGCATAATTCATCCTTTTAATCCTGATGCTCTAAGATGATCTCAGTAGTAACTGTCAACCGAGATCGCTACATCTACATTGTATTTCAATCTTTCAAATCCATCTTCATAGATTACCCTGACCAAGGCTTTACTAAATTGAAATACAACGATACATCAACTTCAATAATCCAGAGGGGTCAATCCATTTTAATCCACACACAGACTTCGCAAATACTTGACTGTACCCAGTAGCCTTCCGTCATTTCATTAGAAATCCAAATAGTCCGGCACCAAAGCACAGTGAGTTGCTTGCAAGTCATTATGGTGATCTCATATCTGAAAGATTACTTATACCCATATACTTCGCAAGCAGTTCTTGACAGCAGAACGCTCAGTAGGTGAGTCACTTGTTTCAATAACGATGTACTCTTACATTTTATCTGTATGCCATACCATGTCACCACACTCCTTGGTTAAAAAGACAACCAACCCATATGGCATACAACACCTCCACTCGATAAACGTCATCGTCCTGTAATGACGTATCATTTGGTCACAAACATGTTTCAGAACTATACGATAAATCCTCTCTTTATTGTACACTATAGTTATAAGGACTTCATCACAACATAAGAGTTCAAAAAAATTAAACTTTTTAATATTCATTAATCAATAACTCATATACAAAGAGAAACTCAATCGTCACACGATTTTAATTTTCAACAGTTATATGGTGATTTTTCAAATCGGAAAGAATATGATAAACTCAGCATTTGTTATGCTGTACCGAACCGGTCGGTACACCCCGTATCGTACCAGACCGATGAGGAACCGACACGATTCGGCCAGTAAATTCGATACACCAGCGGAACGGAAGGAAAAAAAAGGAAAAGTGAGAGAGAGAGGAGAGGGAGGGAGGCGGCGGTGGCTGGCTACGGCCGCTGGAGGGTTTCCAAGCTCCGTATCGTTCGATAGGACTTTCAGAGAGTAGAGAGCACTCGGGGGGAAAGGGACCTACCGGACGGACGGCGCCTCCGTCGCGAGGCCCCAGTGGCCGGTGAGCCGACGCCGACGCAGCGGTCGAGCAGGCGGAGCCACGGATGGCTCCGCTCCTTTTTTTTTTTTTAAACTCATGAAGTCGGCAATCCAGTTGCCGACTTAAGAGATTTTTTAAAAAAAAAACAAAAATCATGAAGCCGACAAACTATTTGCTGGCTTCACTTAAAACTATCTTTTTTAAAAAAACTCACGAAACAGGGGCATCGCCCCTGTTTCGCGCCTGCGGCACCGCGCGTGCGGACTGCGCCCTCCGACGGCCACGACGGCCAGCCGGAGGCCATCCGGCGGCCCCGCCAGCTCCTCCCTCTTTTTCTTTCTTCTTCCTCTCTCTATTTCTTTCTCTCTTTTCTTCTTTCGATTTGGGTCCGCTTGCCTTCGTCGGTTCGGTACGATTTCGTACCGAAACCATACCGAACCATACCGTCGCCGGCCGATACGGCCGACGGTACCGGTTCAGCATACCTTGATGATAGTTGTATGGCTCAATAATGGATGATAACTAAATAAAAGATCCAAATGACAAATGCAATAAGTTATCATTATTCTAATCTATTTTAAATATGATTATGGAAAGGTGGTATCAGAGGATACACAATCCCAACAGTTATATGGTGATTTTCCAAATTGGAAAGGAATATGATAGTTGTATGGCTCAACAATGGATGATAACTAAATAAAAGATCCAAATGACAAATGCAATAAGTTATCTTATTCTAATCTATTTTAAATATGATTATGGAAAGGTGGTATCAGAGGATACCCTATTCTATCTCCCTCTTTTTGTAATAATCCTTCTTTCTTTCACCATGATTACAAATGCAGAACCCAATTGCAGAAGAAGAATTTTCATTCATTGGCAGCAAGCAGTCAATCAAGCCATCGATCAGGCATTAAGGTCATCCAAGAAGTGCACTTTAAATGGAAGATGAATGCTTTGATGTGAGTAAACAGGTTCCAAGTGCAATATCAAAATTCATAAGCTTCATCAAGGCTCCTTCCCACTAATTGGATACAAATTATAACTTAGAGAAGGAATGAAATATGGTGTGCATGATGTAGGGTACTGATACATATAAACTTGCATGCTGCTAAGATAAGATTAGCAGGTGTCTCAAAATTCTACTTTCCAAAATATATGTGTTGTGAAAAATAGCAAGTTAGTCATTTTGTAATGAACTAATACCACTAGAAATTTGCTCAAAGATCCACATTTAATAATTCATATCAGCCTAATGCCCAGAAATTGATGTAATATGACATTTTAAACCAACAAGTCCTCTTGATATCAACAAACTCCTTCAATGTTTGTCAGCTTGACAATCCCAAGGAACCAGATATCAAGAGAGAGAATAAATTAAAATAAAGTACTTAACTTCTAGCAATTAAATATTGGAGAATCAGCTATCCTTCAAGCACAATTTGGGGGTCTTTTTTAAAATTAAACGGTGCATTCCTTGATCCGATGAAATGAAATGGTCAATACGAAGTTCAAGACGAGAACACTGGAACAAACTAAATTAAAGATAACAAACAAAATATACAAACTGCCATAAATCAAAGACATATAGCAAAAAATTGAATCAAAATTAAGGAATGAGAAATGAATTTTTTGTGTTGTTAGATAAATATATTCAAGTTAATTAAACAGTAAGCTATACTTTCTCAATACAGCGAATATAAAAGAGCATTTTGAAGTATATGCACCTGAATGTATGTATTGGCAGCAGGAACAATGTGAAAATTCTCTGACCCAATAAAAGCTGAACATGGATGAGAAACATGTGAAATCAAATTTCAGATGTATAATCGATGTTCTGATCAATTAATGTTGCAAAGAATTAAGCATAAAAAATGAGTAATTATACCGAAGCTGGACTAAAGCTGTACAATCAATATTTGTTTAAAGCATACCAAAGAGACCAAATGTTAAGTGAAAACAATTTGGAAAAACAAAAAAAAAAAAAAGAAGAAGAAGAAGAAAGAAGCATTCACTCATTCAATATTGCGTTGGAAATGAATCCCCCCACCCAAAAAAAAAAAGGGTCTGGTACAAGAATTGTACTTATCAATAGACCTGTTAGATCTCCTTAATGTTATAACATGCATTAACGTGCTTCAGATATTACTTGACAATGTGGATTACAATGTCTATCATGATGGATATGGTTTACTTCTTGGAGACAAATACAACCAAACAATTTCCACAGGCATGATACTTTACCATTTCTCTACCTGCCAAGAGTCATGTCACTGGAATAGGCAAAGTTAAATCAGTTAATAACACCAAAGTACAATAGACAAGAGCCTTGAGAACTGGGATGATTAAGTACAAAACTTGTAGCTTCCCTATGATTGTCCATATCAGGGACAAGAAAAGTTGACCTAGATCTATCACAGTGCCCTTGATAACACTTTCTGTCAAAAAAAAAAAAGAAAACAGTACCTAACTCCCTCCATTTATTTTTAAAACAAAGAACCCTAATGCTCCTTTTGAAAATTTGTCATCTATCTAGTAACAAAATTAGCATGATACTAATGCATTTAATGATCTAATTAGAGTCTTCATACACATTAGGACACACTAACACCTGCACTGTCCTAGAGATTCCCGGCAATTTTGTTCATCTATCCTTATGCTAGAACTTTCTGAACATACTTCAGTTGTGATATCGCAATCTGTCATTTCATTCGTCCTTCCAAATTTCCATGCTTCCCAACTGTCACTTGGTTAAACCCTCAACTTGAAATCCTAGGCATGCCCATTATTACAATAATTATGCCATCAACACAAAAAAGAAGATGAACCAATAACCCAGCAGCAGATAACCTAGATGGCTAGGTATTGAACTTTCAGCCAAAATATTTTAGAATGTCATTGGGGGGATCAATATAACAAGCATATTATTGCTTAGGTATGACACAGCTGAAGCTATAAAGCCTTGTTCTTTTGGCTCTAACCATCATTATTTTTTCAGCTCTAACAGTGATAATTTATTTCAAGCAAAACACAGCCTATTTTATATGAATAAATGAAACCATGAGGTTGCAAGTGTTCAGAGATCAGTTCAAATATGTTTCACCTAACTTAACCTAAGAGAGCATGGTATCAAGTTTCTAGAGTATAATAAATTGATTCCAATTGGAACCAAACCAAAAATATCCAATTCTATGAAACAAATTATGTTCTTTAATTAGAATTCTCTTGCACTCGTTTTTAGTGATCTATTGTTTTTATGCTTTTGCAGTTCTTCAGAAATTAAAAAAAGAAAATCAGAAATTTTCTTTAAATTGTGCATAATCATTATCTCTATATATGGTTTACGATTTATAAAATCTAATATTTTTTATTTTGGATTTGTAGGCTGAGAGGAATTAGGCATTAGAAAATATTAGCTGTTGTCAGTGCAATTGCCCTTTGGTATATCCTTATATTTAATTTGAAACAAATAGGGACAAGAATTATAGACCTGGTCCATTGAACTTTTGGTTGGATATTGAGGTCTCTTATCCACTCTTTACAATATATTTGTTATGATTTTTAGTATAGAGAATATATTGAATATCTAATACCCTAAAATGTTGCACGTGCTGGAAATTCACCATGGGAGGGGGAAAACACGCGGAAGAACTCCCGAAGGAGTTCTTCTCCAATTCAAGTTCCTAAGCCCTTAGGATTTTAGACCCAATCAAACTCAAACTTCCACCCTATTTGAGGTCTATTTAAAGACCTCAATCTCTTGGGTTTTCTTCACAAAAATCACCGATTATCCCTGGTCTTCTTCTCTCCTTTCATCCTATTTGCCAGTGGATTTGATCTTATTTTTGGCCACCAGAAATTAGAGCAAATCCCATCCAAATCAAGTAAATCTCTTCCATCTTATTCCCTCAATCTTTTAGGGACTTGAATCTTGAATCTTTGTTGAATTTTCTATAGAAAATCATTTAAAAATCACTGTTTTCCAGATCCCCTGTTTTCCCCATGTTGTTTTGGTTTTTCCCTTCGCCGATTGTCATCGCTAGTCGCTGGATTTGGCTCGTTGGTCGCCGGCGTGGCCTGATCCTCCGATCACGAGGGTTGCCAGTGTGGGAGGGGGGGGAGGCTGTTCTAGTCGGGAACAAGAAGAGCAAGAGCTCCCCTGTTCCATGAAAGAAACGAAGAAAAAGAGGACCGTGCAGATCCTCTATCCCGTGAAAAAAAAGAAGAAAAAAAATTTTCTACCTTTGTCCCTCTCTCTCTTACCTATCTGGTCTTTTTCTCTATTTTCTCTCTCTACATACTTTCTCTCTCTAAGATTTTTTTCTCTCTCTTCAATATTTTCTCTCTCTACCATGCTTGTTGCTCTCTCTTCTCTTGGATTTATGAAATTGGAGACCTATCTTCCATGATTAATTTGATCTTATTTTAGAAATTTAATTCGAAAAACACACCCAATTTCCGATTCGATCTTAAGTGGAATTTTGATTTGGAATTTTATTTTGATTTAGTTATAAATTAGAAGTAATATGAAAATATAATTTTGAATAATAGATTCTGAAGAATCCTCTCAAAATTAATCAATCAGTTCGTTCAATGTTCTGTGAAAGGTCAGTAATGAACTTTCTCGAGATATTTCATAATTATTTTGAAACAAATCATTAATCATTGATTTATGCATAGTTTATAAAACTGTGTTTTGAATGACAAGTGATTTATGAAATATCCTGATTTATTAATTTATTATGGAATATGTATTTGTTTAATAAAATTATGATATCTATATGTTATGTTACAAAAGTACTTTGATACGAATCGAATTTCATGCTCTTAGCCTATGTTCTGGACTCCGCCAATGGAGGTCATACGTTGGTTTTTGGATCCCGCCAATAGGGTTATACGTTGGTTTAGGATCCTGCCAATGGGGGTCGTGCATTGATTTTTGGATCCTGCCAATGAGGGTTATATGTTGGTACTCTGTTTTGGGCCCTAACATGGGGATAAGTGTGGTCATAGTTATTTATATGTTGGTACTCTGTTCTGGGCCCTACCATGGGGATAAGTGTGGTCATAGTTATGGCTGTTGAGTTATATACATTCTGTTTTGAATTGGATATATGTTTATGTAAGTATATGAATATCTAAAAGGATTTTGATTTGCATCGATTAGCATGAAATATATTCTTATGCTTATTTATGGCATTTATTTTCAAAT
This sequence comes from Elaeis guineensis, assembly GCF_000442705.2. NCBI lineage: Eukaryota > Viridiplantae > Streptophyta > Magnoliopsida > Arecales > Arecaceae > Elaeis > Elaeis guineensis. The sequence goes on along the minus strand of NC_026004.2, from coordinate 78,988,228 downwards.
ATCATATTTTATATCTGGAATATCTAGTTGAGATATTCGTTACTGACTGGATTTCCGAGCTCATCATCTTTTCTTCATTTTTCAGATTCTGATAATTAATTACGATCGTGGGCATTAATTTTAGGAAAGAGCTTTTAAAGACGAGATTTGGCACTGCCAACTTCGTTGAACTTAGATTTATTTTTATGTTATTTTTAGTGAAACTTTATTTGATGTAAGATATTTAATTTAGTTATTTGAATTGAAATTGAATAATAATTATTTGAATTTTATTCTGTTATAATGCATTGATATCATGATGAGATGCCTTCCATATTTATAAGGAGAGTTTTTTATGAGTGTGTGACGGTTGCCATGACCCTTAGCTCATGATACCGGATTGGGGGAGCAGCAATTAATATGGCATCAAAGCATAAGTGGATAAAACATAAGTCATACAGCTTGACATTGATGAGTATAGTAGGGTAGACATTAGGGACACTGGGATGTTAGACTATGATGAATATGATAGAAAAAAATCATCATAAAAAATAAATAAACTTATAAGGATATACTACCATATAGGTTATCATGCCTTCTCGTCGAATGGCAAGGATTACTCAAAGAGCTGTGAGGGAGGCATCACGTGGCAGCACTCCCCAACAAATTGGTGGCACCCCCTAGCAGGAGGGAGTTGTTGATCCTACTGGAACTACTCCGACAGCACGTCAGGAATTGGACATGACTCAATTAATGCAAACTTTAGTTGGGATGATGCAAATGCAGCAACAAATACAGCAGCAACTGCTTGAACAGCAACAGACATAATAAGATGCACAACATCAGCATCCACCACAACAACATAGATATGGAGGGCAGTCGGTGCAGCAAAACAACATTACGGAATTCGAAAAGCTAGCTCTTCTAGCTTTCAAAGGGACTACTGAACCTTTGGAAGCTGACAACTAGATCATGGAGAAAGCCTTTGCCATCCAAGAGTGCCGCGATGACAAAAAGATTCAGTATGCAGCCTATTTACTACAAAGAGAAGCATTCAACTAGTGGCAGCGACTCGAACACAAATATGAACAAGATGGAGAATGACTTACCTGGGAGAGGTTCCGAATCGCATTCTACGATCAATATTTTTCTCGGAGCGTAAGAACCCAAAAAGAGCAAGAGTTTATTTATCTGAAACAAAAGAATACGAGCATGATTGAATATGAAGCCAAATTTACAGAGCTGGCTAAATTTGCTCCAAGATTAATGGATGGTGAGCAAGAACGAGTTCATAAATTCGAGATGGGGCTGAGGATTGATATTCGAAAACAAGTAGTTCCGTATGAGTTGGCTACTTGTGCTGATGTGGTAAACAAGGCACTGATATTGAAAGAGAGGTTAATGAAGAATATGCAGAAAGGCAAAGAAAGCAAAGAAAAAAAGCCAAATCAAATGATATACAAGGGAGAAATAGTAAGGACACCAGAAACTCAGCTAAAGGGGAAATAGAGACGGTGGATTGATCGTGAGCGATGCTCTAGATGTGGCAAAAATCATGCTGACAAGGACTGCCGTTGGATTTCAGGTGCTTATGTTATCCGTGGTCAGATGGATCATAAAATCACTAACTGTCCGTGAAGAATGATATGATGACATGTTTCTCTTCAATTTGCATTTGAATTAGACTAAGGGATGGGTTAGATCAGGTCAGGCAAAGTATGGGTAAATATTACTTCCTGAAGATTAGAAGGATGATCTTAACATTTATTGTGCTTATACCAAAATCCATACCGGTTGCCCAACAATATGATACAATATGCAACCATGCCATTCCATTACAAGCCCGTACCAACACAATAAAGCCAAAGAGGGAGAAGGAAAGAGAGGAAAAGAAAGATGAAGAGGGAGGGAAGGAGAGGAAGAGAGGGAGAGGGAAGAAAGAAGGGAGACAGAGGGAGGCATTGGGAGGTGGAGGGAGGGGAAGATGGAGCGGAAGAGAGAGAGGGAGCGGGGGGAGACAGAGGGAGAGGGAGTAGAAGAGAGAGGGGCTTTCGAGCCCCCATCTCCTCCGATGCGTGAGAACGGGGCTTCAGCCATTTTGTTTTTAAAATTCTTTTTAAATGGAGTCGGTGCCAACTTTGCTTAAAAGAAATCCAAAAGAAAAAAGAGGCTAGAGCCCCTATTTCAGTTCAAAACAAGGGCTCCGCCCCTATTTTCGCACATCTCTCCTCTGGCTTCTCTCTCCCCCTCCCTCCCTCCGTCTCCCTCTCTTCCTATCTTTCCTCCTCTCTCTCCCCCTCCTTCGCTGGTTTCTCAAATTGAGGGGCAGAACCATGCCAATCTACCTTTAGTACGACTCAATACGCCCCGAACCGAGTAGTTTGGGGCGGTACAACATTCGTTGGATGACCTAGTTCCTGTTCTTTTAACCTCCTCAAGCAAAACTAAAGAGGAACAAGAATAACGCACATATGCTTGTGTCTGTGCACATGCTTGTGCATGTGTCTTTGCATGTGTGTGTGTGTGCGACAGAGAGAGAGAGAGAGAGAGAGGGAGAGGAGAAAAATCATTGAATCTGTCATAGACCAGGTTAGAACACTATGCAATTGCTGGAAAGATGTTTGAGCTTTTGAATTCTAACATCTCTACATCTTGTGAGGTAGGGAAAGATGGTTGACATTAAATCACCACAAGGCTACAAGAATGAAAGACAACAAGAGAACAGGAAGCTGATATTTCAGAATGACCATTATATGATTGTAGGGAAGGGAAGCAATATACCTAAAACAAGGAAAAATGAATTAGAAGTCTTAAAAAGTAGTAGTCTCTTCAAGTTATGTCTCTATAAAAAAGAATACATAGGTGGAAAGACAAGTTAACTGCTTCTAGGAGTAAAATAGACAGGTTGTGATCTCTCATGTTATGATATTTACATGTTTCCTAACTTGCTAGGTCCATGTTGATCAGCATAGGTCACAGTCACATTATTAGCTGAGCCAGATAGACCAAAAGAATTGAAATTTAGAGGTATATTATACATGTGTATATATGTATGGATGACACTCGAGATATATGATACATCCAACAAGAGATTTACTACTCAATTCAAGTGAACAACTAGTTTGATGATGAGGATTGATCAAACAATTAAAATAGAATAGTGAACAGTCCAAACAGTGTACTAATTATTTTAGTGTAAAAATGAAAAAGTATATTCGTTCCTTTTGCAAATTATTTTCTTGGATGAAGAGTTTCTTTAATGTCTAAAATGGTTCACGGAACCGCCGTTCAAGGCAGTTCGGGGCATTCCGAATCGTACTGGTGGCTAACCAGTGCGATTCAGACATTCGATTTAGAATGCCAGCAAAAACAGAGTGAGGAAGAAGAAAAGAGAGGAAGAGAGAGAGGGGAGAAAAGAAGAGAGAAAGAATAGTGGTGGCCCACTGAGCTCTTCGCGGCTCCACGATCCTCCGCGAGATGCAAGAAGAGAGAGAGATAGCGAGAGAGAGAGAGAGAGAGGAAAAAAGAGAAAAAAAGGGTAATGTGGCACGAAGGCCGTCAGAGGGCCGTTGGGTGGCCGCAAGATGGCCAAATCAGCCCCGCGGTTGCCGCGAGTTTGAAATAGGGGCGATGTCCCTGTTTCATCGCTTTTTTTAAAAATACAATGAATAGTGAAGCTGGTGGCTACCGAGCAGCCTCCCCACCACCTTCCCCTCACTCCTCCTATCCCTTCCCCTCATTCTATCTCTCTCTGCTCTCATTTTTCGTTCGATGGCCACCGTCGATATCTCTGTCGGCCTCCCTTTCCTTCCCTCCCTCTTCCTCCTTCCCCCTCTTTCTCTCTTTTTCCTCCCCAGTTCGTCCCTCGTTTCCATGTTGGTTCTAACCCAATATGGTCTAATACAAAAGTGTACCGACTTGTACCACTAGCCGACTAACACAGGATCTGATTTCAAGTCGGCAATCCTTGGTCTAAACTTTAAAGACTAAAAAAGCCTAGAGCTTGATAGATGGGTGTATCAGTTATAAGGTTGATAGTTGTTATTCTAAAGACGGTTGTTATCCTAAAGACAATTGAACCACCACTTCAATGGACATATATCACATGATATTTCATATCTCCAAAAGATCTTTAAGATATATCTTACTAGGGCATTCAAAACCAAGGTTTGCAATATTTGTGCATACCACCCTTTATAGAAAGCACTATACAATACCAATACCAAACCAATACTCAACACTGGGAACGTAACAAGTGTTGGTATACTAAACCAACCATCATACCAAGCATTATACCAACATGGTATTGGCACGAGGTTCGGTACTGAGATTGCATACCTTTTTTAAAAAAGGCATAAAATGGATAAATAAAAAGATAATCGGGCCAAATTTTGGATTTCAATATGATTTCATGACATATTGTAGATCTACAGATGATCTAAGCAATGCAGCCAAAATCATATTTTTTGTTAAGCCTATAACTTTTTAAATTAACAAATAGATTTTGGATTAAAAATATTAAAAATAATGATCAAAACACTTCTGTTAAACTTATTTGGGAGTATACATGCTATTTTATGTCTAAATTTCTAGCAATTTCTACAAGTTTGGGCATGATCATGAGTGTAGAGATCTAGGCCTAAATTTAAATAAATTTGAAAAACAAATGGTCTTTTGTGCACACCCATGGGCTTAAAAAAATACAGATAGTCCCCTTGATAGACTGCTACATGGATCCAAATTAAAATTAATTTTCTGAATCATATATATTTAAATATTTTTAAGTAAAAAATAACTAACAATTTATAAATAACACAAAAAATTATGAAAAATTAGTATTATGTGTGGATGATTCACTGGTCCTTTCTGAAATAGAAATCTATTTTTTTTGTTTTAATGAAAATTCATTATTTTTAAACAATTAATTAAATAATGATCAATTGAAATATGTATCATATCTAGTTGGGTTGTACGTTAAACTGAATTAAAATTGAGATATGTATCATCTCAGCAGAATAATCTCCCTCTCTCTCTGCCCCCCCCCCCCCCTCCTCCTCCCTCCCAGCAACTTACAGGCTTCTTTGCAACCCATGTGGTATAAATAATATTTTTTGTTATTAATGTTTGATCTGCCTTGAGATCAAGGACAGATTTCATTTTTAATCCTCAGAAAATTAATCCTCAGAAAATAGAACTGAAAGGCTATTTCAATATTTCATAAATCCACATGTTTTCTCATAACAAAATGACAAAAATAAAAATGAAGTCAAGGCATAAAACTGATGCGATATCATCTGAGCAACAGCCATAATTTCTATAAGGCTTCTCATATACCTGCTAGTACTTGTGTACCCAACAATCGTGAAAAAAGAAACATTCCTAAGCCACAAGCGAAAGCAACAAAGAGTAACATGGATATCTGATGTTGTGCTAACTGTTTATCCTGCATTGACAATGTCACATTAGTCTACGTTCTTATATGATAGAAAGCATGCCAAGCAAAAACAGCACAAATTAGAAAATAATTGTTTAACACCTAGAGCTTCTTTGAGGTGCATCTGGGTAGACAAATACTGTTGCAGACCAGTAAAGCAATGAAATAGTTACTAAAGAATTCAAGAAATGCTAAGCTGCATTTATCATAGGGATTCACTGATCTAGAATCGAAAGCAAATTTCTATCAACATCCATTATAGTACACTAACGCATTTTTATGCATTTAATGTATCTAAGCCTTTTTCTAGAAAATGAATTCTTGTGTTTCTTACATCATGAATGCCAAATCATAAGCTAGTTAGGAAGCAAATATTGCTGAATGGTAGCACAGGACTTTTTGGAATGTTTTATGGGGATCTCTATAATTTAAGCTAGACAAAACAAGATTTCAATGACTTCCATGAAAGAAACACCCTTTAGAATTTGCCAGCTACCTTTAAAAGTTTAACTTATATGTTTGAGTAAAGATTACTGGTAAAATAGATAAGAAAAGCCCTTATTGAACAGAACTGATATATTCCTATTCAAATACACTAAAAAACAAGCAGTTAAGGAATGAACATCAGTAAGCAGAAAGTCCCTTGCAGCTCTCAAGCCTCGGTGTTCATAAGTGTATCTTACCTTCTCTCTTTCTGGTTCTCCTTTTGTCCAGGGAAAGGCAAGAATATTTGTAGGCACACCCTACCAACATAACCTTCCACCTAATAACCGTGCCAACAAGGACGTGCCTAAAGCTATTTACTTCTTCTAACCAAAGCTTTTCAGGTGAGTTACAAGGTGTTCTTTCAAATTCCACTTAAAACACTAGAAAACAAGTCAACCCAACTATATAAAATCAAATTTCAGAGATGCAACAACTATAGTGGCAAATTTACTTCTGTATACACAATTGAGGTGAATTTAAGGCAAATAATAAGAACAACCACATGGTAAAGATTTGTCTCTGTACACCATTGTTGACATAGAGATTGAAAAGTATACTGCTATATGGACCAGTTATTTCATGGAAAAACACTTAGACAATACAAATCCCAAGGCACTTCCTTTGGTCAATTAGAGCTCTACACGACTTCTTGAATTTCTTAGTCTTATTAACAAGATTAATAGTTTGATGAAGAATAAATATCCACAGCACTAACGCATGCAAAAGAGTGAGTTTAAAATTATGTAAGAAAGAAATCAACATCATGTGATTTCCCATTTACCTTAAAGTTACTTTAGTAAGTTTCTCATATTTCTCTTGGCAGTGCAGCAACAATGGATAAAATTATGGTGATATATCTAGCTGATGGGACTGGGGTACAAACAATTTAGGGTTGCATAATGCAACAGCTAGTGCTCTCTTCAACTACAATGCTAGCATCAAAGCGACCTACTAGTGCAATACATACATATATATACATATATATACATGTATACATACATACATACATACAGATATATGTACATATATGTATACACACACACACACACACACACACACACATATATATGTATCTACATATGTGTATGTATACATATATGTACATATATGTGTATGTATACATATATGTACATGTATGTATGTATGTATGTATGTATGTATGTATGTGTATGTATATATATGTATCTATATCTCTATATATGTATGTATGTATGTATGTATATATATGTATGCATATATATATATATGTACATATGTGTGTGTGTGTGTGTCAAGGTTATTGATGCACAGTTTTTGTCTGTGGTACTTAATCATGTTTTACATCATATATCTAATCCTGGTTTAATTTCTCCAGAAGACATATGACATACCAGTTCTAATCTGCATGTGTGGTGTTCCATTCGCTCATAATCATTGACCAATCAGAGGGATTTCTACATTTTCAAAAATGAAGTTATGAGAAAAAAAATCAAATTCTTTTCCACAATAAATGTTCCTTGAGAAGCATTAATATTACCTTCATAATATCATCAACACTCATTTTAAAAGAGTAGTATATGAAACTTTCATATTCTACAGCATCTCCTTTAACAAGATCTTCAAAATTTCGATTGTTGGCAAAAATGTAAAGTATGGTTGGCAACTATGGTTCAAAGTATCACGTGCAAAGGGCATGCTGCCCATGTTGATAACCTTGTGTTTAAAAATCAGTGTTTTGCCTTCACTAAAAGAATATTCATTGAAAAAGATTTCATGAGGCATTTTAATGTAACATTTTCATAAATAAAATGATGATGTAGGTGATGTAAAAACTTGAAATCAAATCCTATAAACAATCAAATGTAGTCATAGCTATTATGATCAGTTCTGAAGGGAGATTAACTAAATGGATGTATGTGTCAAGACTAGCAATATCCTGACTCATTGCTAATTGTTCAACTAGAGAATTCCATGGGTCTAGCGAAGTTTTCCATTTAAGACTTGTTTGATTCGCAAGACGAATTTTTCTTCTCAGGAAGTTATTTCCTGAAATAGAATTTTGACATGTTTGGTTAACCATGAGAAAATGACTTGTTGCAGAGTAACTTATGTTTGGTTAAGCATCCATGTTCCTAAAAAAATTATGTAAAATACCTATTATACCCTTGTAAATACAAGACCATATCTTTTTGCTCCTAAACTTTATATAAATATTTATATAATATTTATATTAATATAAATATAATATTAATATATTATAATATAATATTAGACTATAATAATTTATTATGTTAATATAATACTAATATATATTAATATAATATTAATATTTTAATATAATAAATTTATTAATATAGATATAAATATAATATTATATTAATATAAATATTATATTAATATTAATAAAAATATTAGATTAGTATAAATATTAAAATAATATTAAAATTTAATAAGTATTATAATATTAATATTATATTCATATAAATATTAGGATAATATTAATATAATATTATATTACTATTCAATATTTTATCTGAACCATCCATTGATATTTTGTAAAATCTTAGCCGTTGATCTAAAGAGATATTTTAGAAAAAAACAAAATAGCACCACTTTTCATCTCATAGGAAGTGCCAAAACCCACCTCTCCCATGAGTTTCCACTTCTCATGAAATGTGGGAAGTGACTTTCCATAGAAAGAATTTTTTTCACTCTCTCTTCTCTTAAAATTCCAACCAAACAAGAGACCCATGTCCACTTCTCAGGAAGTGCCTCTTCCCCCCTCTACTTCTCGTCAACCGCATGGATCCTTAAAGGGTTCCACCTCCCCTCTTCTAATCACTCTGGTGGTATGATGGGATCATGATGCTTTCAGAGTTGAATCATCATAAAAGCATTCCAATTTCCAAAACTTACGGATGGAACTAGAAGATTTTGCACCATAATTCAAATGTTTTTAATGGCCAAAACCAAAGTTTAGTCAGTTTAATTATTGTTCAATGATTAGATACTGATTTTGCATGAATTTCATTGACTATGAATATAACAACCTAGGACCTCATCCAAAAAAGCTTACCAGAAGGTATTATTTGGATCCCTTGGCCCTATATAAGTACTCAAGATTTTTTTCACGAATAATCGATATGGGACTAAATACAAACTCGTATGGATCCTCACATACTCCTGTTTAAGCCCTGACGTCCTCATCAAGCTGAGGGTCCAAATCCATACATCTATTCATAAACACCACAATCAGCCCATTATTAGCGCTAATGAACCTTTGCTACGGTATCCCCTAGTCTACATAGGCCATAGGCCAAGTCAGCTTTAATACCATTTGTAGCGACCCAGGACCTCACCTAAAAGGACTAGCCAAAAGGTATTATTTGGTTTTCTTGATCCTGTATGAGTATGCAAAATCTTTCCAGCGAATAACCAAAGTGAGACTTATCAGCACACAATCATTCCAACCCAACATTCTATTTTGGCTTGCAGTCTTATTTGGCTCTTTCCTATGTTTAGCAAGTCAACACATATTCATATTTGGCTGGCACTCCTATTTGGTCTTTCTCTCTTATTTGGTCTTTCTCCTTGTTTAGCTATTCTACATTTGGTTTCTCTTTACTTGGTATGTAATCGAGATATTCCTTCTTCTTGTAATTGCTACAATAGCTAGACCTTGTAATCTATATATACTCCTATTGGAGAACAATGAAATGTAAGAATTAGAAATTATCCTCAATAAAGATATTACCTTCTTTATGGTATCAGAGCCATTGAAGCTCCAACGAGCATCTCTTCTTATTCCTCCTTCTGTGCTCTCTCATGGCCACCAGTTCATCTATCTCCACCTCCTCCAATCCCTCTTCTCCTCCTCCACCCAACATAACGACCCCTCTCACCTTTCCATCGGCACAGCATTTTCTATCTATCAAATTAAATGCATCCAATTTTTTGATCTGGAGAAAGCAAATTACTCCCTTCTTAAAGGGTCAAGGCTTGTTTGGGTTCCTTGATGGCTCTCACCCACAGCCCACCGATCCGATTGCCGCTACTGCTTGGCAACAACAAGATGCCCAACTCGTAAGCCTTCTTGTTGCTTCATTATCTGAAGATTTGGTTCCTCTTCTTCTTGACAAAGAGACTAGTTTTGAGTGCTGGACTACTCTTCATGAAGCCTTTGGTTCAGCATCTCCTACCAGGCTCATGTCTCTGCATCTAGAGTTGCAGAATCTACGTCAAAAATCAGATGAGACCGTCACCTCTTTGCTCCGACGTGCCAAAGCTGTGGCTGATGAACTTGCTGCCTCTGGTAATGCCCTCAAACCAACCGAATTTAATCTTCATGTATTGCGTGCTCTATGTGATGATCTACAGGATGCGGTCCCTGGCATTCTCAACCGACACACCCCTCCGACATACACTGAACTTCATGGGCTGTTACTTAGCCATGAAAGCATGCGGGCATTTAGAAAATTAACTGTTGCTGATGCCACTCCTACCAATCCTATCGTCAATACTGCTCAACGGTTTGTCCATTCTTCTAATGACCCTAGGCCCTCTATTGGCCGTGGCTTTACTAGAGGTCGTGGAGGACGTGGCAAGTTTGGTCGAGGTCGTGGTCGTTTTGGTCCACCTGGTGACCGTGGTTCTCAATGGTGTTCGTTTTGCAATCGTAACAACCACTCTAATGCCACCTGCTTCTATCGCCCTCAGCAACCATATCCACACTTTTTCTCTCCACAATCCAATGCCAATTTCTCATATTCACCATATCCAAATCCAAATCCAAATCCATCTCAACATCACCCTAATCCACCACTTCTCCCTACCCCTCACCCCTCCACTGCCCTCACTTGGTACCCAGATACAGGAGCATCTCACCATATCACTCCTAACATTCATTCTATGTCCTCCTATGATGAGTACACTGGTCCTGATCAGGTGCATATAGGCAATGGTAAGGGATTACATATATCACATATTGGTCATGGTTCTTTTTCCTCTCCCTACTCTTCTCTTTCTTTTCAGTTATCTAACATCTTACACGTTCCTTCTATTTCTAAAAATTTACTTTCTGTACAACAGTTTGCAAAAGATAACAATGTCTTTTTTGAATTTCACCCCTCTCATTTTCTTGTGAAGGATCGAACTACCAAGACCATAGTGTTATCCGGTCCGAGTAAAGGAGGATTATACACTCTCCATTCCAGCCCTTCTCCGTTGTCTGCATCTGTTCACGTAGCCGAGAGCACCACTCTTGATGGCTGGCACAACCGTTTGGGCCATCCCCATCATCGCTTGCTTCGCTCCATGGTGAAGACCCATAATCTACCCTGCAAGTCTGCACATCTTCGTTCCCTTTGTCCCTCATGTCAATTAGGCAAATCTAGTAAGTTGCATTTACCTCCGTTCCATCGTCGCAGTCAGTTTCCATTAGATCTTATTTATAGTGATGTTTGGGGTCCTTCCCCTACTCCATCTTTGTTAGGACACCGCTACTACATAATTTTTGTTGATGATCAAAGTAAATATATTTGGTTTTATCCATTAATGCGCAAATCTGATGTATTCTCTACTTTCTTACAATTTCAAGCCTTGGTTGAACGGCATTTCTCTCGTACTATTAAATCAATCCAAACTGACTGGGGAGGAGAATTTCGCTCTCTTCCTTAATTTTTTCGTAAAATTGACATTACCCATCGTGTTGCTGCTCCTCACACCCATGAGCAACAAGGGGCTGTCGAACGTCGTCACCATCATATTACGGAAACCGGCCTATCCCTTCTTGCTCATGGATCCGTGCCCATGTCATACTGGCACTATGCCTTTGAAACGGCTATTTTTCTCATTAATAGGATGCCATCTAAAGTCTCTAGTGATGTATCCCCCTTCGAACTCATTCACAACAAACCACCATCCTATGCCTTCCTACGAATTTTTGGGTGTCTTTGCTATCCTCTTCTTCGTCCTTACAATCGGCATAAAATGGAGTATCGGTCTCAACCGTGTGTGTTTCTCGGCTATAGTCCCTCTCATAGTGCCTATCGATGTCTCGATTTAAAAACAAATCGAACATATATCGCTAAGCACGTTCGCTTCGATGAATCTACCTTTCCTTTTCAATCTCAGTCTTCATTAACTTGTCCACCACCATCATCTCCCTCTTCCCCACCTTGGGGCGTTACATTACTTCATCCTCTACAAGAGGCCACCCCACTACCATCTGTTTCTCCACCAATTCCACATTCTCCTTTGCATCGTCTGTCCAACTCATCATCGGCTGCATCCCCCTTTTCTCGGTCTGCCTCAACACCTTCTCCTATGACCGATCCCACTCCAAGCCCCTTTAGCATTAACGACTCTGCACCTGTTCGGACCAGATTACTTACTGACCTCTCCTCATCAGCAAAACCTTCCCTTCCTACGCCTTCCCCTACAACTAGCTCTCTGCAAGACAAAACCTCCCCTGACCCACCTGCCCAACCCACCCGTACACATTCCATGGTACTTCGACCCCGTTCCAACCAGCCATCCGCCCTCACCACCACTATCCTCACCATAGAACCTACTTGCTTTACTCAAGCCTCTAAACACTCTGAGTGGCGTGCTGCAATGACTGAAGAATTTAATGCCTTAATTCGCAATGGTACGTGGTCTCTTGTTCCACGTTCATCTCATCAAAAGAATTTGGTCGGGTGTAAATGGGTGTACAGGATCAAGAGAAAAGCTGATGGGTCTCTCGAACGTTACAAAGCGCATCTAGTTGCTAAAGGGTTCCATCAGCAACTTGGCCTCGACTACAACGAGACATTCAGTCCGGTTATCAAACCTACCACCATTCGGTCTATTCTAAGTATTGCAATCTCTCAAGGTTGGTCCATCCGGCAATTAGATGTTCATAATGCCTTTTTACATGGCAACCTAACAGAAGAAGTCTACATGTCCCAACCGCCAGGGTTTGAGGATCGCGACCATCCAGATTATGTCTGTCATCTCCACAAATCTTTATATGGGTTAAAACAAGCACCCCGTGCCTGGTTTCACCGTCTCTCCCAATTTCTTCTCCGACTAGGGTTTGTTGCCAGCAAAACTGATCCTTCATTATTTATTTTAAGGATGAGGTCTCATGTCCTCTATGTGCTCATCTATGTTGATGATATTTTGGTAACCAGCAATGACTCCAGTCAGATTTCTCTTCTTCTTCAAAAGCTTGCTAAGGAATTTTCTATTAAGGATCTTAGTGATCTCCATTTTTTCTTAGGAATTGAGGTTGTTCGGAACTCTGCTGGATTATTATTATCTCAAAACCGCTACATTAAAGATCTTCTTTTAAAGGCAGGCATGGTTGATTGTAAACCTGTTCAGACCCCAATGGCCATGACAAAGGATTCTGATTCAGGGGGTGCTCCCCATCCGGACCCCACACAGTATCGCTCCATTGTTGGGGCTCTTCAGTATGTTACATTGACACGTCCGGATATTTTCTTTGCAGTGAATAAAGTATGTCAGTTTATGCAGTCTCCTAATACTGATCACTGGATTATGGTCAAACGCATCTTACGGTACCTTCAAGCTACAGCTGATCATGGGTTACACATTCGCCGATCCACCTCTCGCTCTCTCCAAGCTTTCTCGGATGCAGATTGGGCGGGTAGTGGGATTGATAGGCGTTCCACTGGAGGCTATGCAATCTTTCTCGGTCCCAACCTCATTTCTTGGGCATCTCGTAAACAGAAAACAGTTGCCCGCTCGTCCACAGAGTCTGAATATAAAGCCTTAGCAGATGCATCAGCTGAACTTATCTGGCTTGAGTCATTGTTTCAGGAACTTGGCCATCCCTTACATGGTCCTCCGATTCTATGGTGTGACAATATTGGGGCCACTTATCTGTCGGCCAATCCTGTTTTTCATGCTCGCACGAAGCATGTCGAAATTGATTTTCATTTTGTTCGTGAACGTGTTGCAAGACATCAACTATCTGTTCAGTTCATCTCCACCCAAGATCAGCTTGCCGATATTCTCACCAAGCCCTTGGGTAACTCCCGTTTTAGGTTCCTAAAGGACAAGCTGAAGATTCGTGCTCCCGATTCTTCATCTTGAGGGGGTGTATCAGCACACAATCATTCCAACCCAACATTCTATTTTGGCTTGCAGTCTTATTTGGCTCTTTCCTATGTTTAGCAAGTCAACACATATTCATATTTGGCTGGCACTCCTATTTGGTCTTTCTCTCTTATTTGGTCTTTCTCCTTGTTTAGCTATTCTACATTTGGTTTCTCTTTACTTGGTATGTAATCGAGATATTCCTTCTTCTTGTAATTGCTACAATAGCTAGACCTTGTAATCTATATATACTCCTATTGGAGAACAATGAAATGTAAGAATTAGAAATTATCCTCAATAAAGATATTACCTTCTTTAAGACTAAATGCACACCCATAAAAGTCCTCACATAGAAATTATAAGTAAATAGTTTCCATTTACCAGGAGGTTACTGCGCAACGTCATTTTGAAAGGCTACAAAAAAGTGGCCAATCCCCCTCCTAATAAACATATATACATGTGTGCTTTCAGACTATATCAAGAGATATTTTCCCTCTCTTTATATTGTGTGGGAGGCATGAAATGGGTACAAGGCCCTGCAAAGATTTAATCTTATGGGCACGAGGTTGCTAGCTGTTCGTCAACTTTGTTTTTTCCTTCTTCATCTCCATTTCTAATTCTCTCTCCATTCCTTCTCCTCCTGTTTCATTTCATTTCTGCATTTATTACTTTTCATCCATCTCAACTATTTGAAATCAGGACCTAACCAGACTCTGAAGTGGAAACTCAACAGCCTAGGCCTGGCCAACCATCAATAGCAGCCAGTCCTGTGTAGCTGCTTCCCAATTATGGAATGCTTTATCTCATTCTTTTGGTACTTGTTCGGATTCCAGAAGAGTCTCCTCTCAAGTCCAAATTTTCTCCTTTCACTGCTGCACAAATACCCCTAAACCAGCCTCCCTGCTACATCAGGTTTGATTATCAAACCTACTAAACTTGAGCCAAGATATTCTGCAGTGGTTCCAGACCAATTACGAGTGCATAAGCCCTTCCATATCGCTTTTCAAGCCTATCTGCCTGCTTCGGTGTTAGATTTGCTTCTAAGTCCATGAAACTTAATGATTTGGACTATGAGACCTTTGTTTCTTGATATCTTTGAACAAATTTGATATAAATTGTTTAGAACAAGAGCTGAGGTACCACTATCAATACAGCATGGTACATACCATGCTATAACTACCAACACACTGTACATCTATTGGTGTAGGCATAGCAAAAATGAGATGCAAGACAGAATCACACAAGGGGCATAACCATACCAGTCAGTGTTGGCCATACTGCCCTATACCATCCGATATAGGGCATACTATACCATTACTGGTACGCTGTACGTACCATAGCGACACTGTTATACCCATCCATACCGCATGCCAACCCTGTAAAAGGATGGTACCGGTAATGGGGTTCGGTACTGAGACGGTGAACCTTGATGCTAGTACTTTAACGATATCATAAGGTAAGGACACTATGAAGCAGCGCATGTAAGCACTTGAATTCTTTGTTTGGAAAGTCTTGCAATGGCTTCAACTTGAGCAAAGCATGGTCATAATCATGCAACATCTAAATTTTCCTTGGTTATCACTAAATTTGTTCTTCTTGTGGATTATTGCCATATATTGCTTATTTATATGTTAAGATAACCCTTTTAGTTTTAAGTGCTCCAATTCATATAGTGTGATTTTATCTCTACATCATGATTATTAATTGCCACTCAATTAGCGTTGGCATGATTTTCATAGCTCATAATATATTGCTTGTGCATTGTTTGTTGGAATGACCGTAAGTTCCCCATTTAATTCTTGCATATATTTCATTAGAGTTTAAATTTTATATTGCAGAAAAAATATTGGCTTTTAGCATCACTGTTAGAATTATATTAGTTAGGGTTTAAAATTTTATTTATGTTTTTGTCATTACATAGATTGTCCCTAGGGCTGCTCTGCATCATTCCAAGCAAATCCACTTTATGAGGCCATGAGGCAACATCAAAGCATTGTAGTAGGAAGCCACTGAACCTACTACTGAGCCACAGGATTGTTGATGGCGTCTTCTCTGGTGATCCTATAGCATGAGTGTAAAAATTAATAGAAATCCTATATAGACATATGCATAAAGAATAAATATCTTAATAATGGTACCAATTTTAAGGCTACAAGTTCGAAGGTTGTTGAGGGACCACAGTTTGTAATCAAGAACAGATGCAGAAAAGATTTTAGAAGGGAATAACCAATAGGCAAGTTGCTTCTTCTATGGGTAAGATTACCTTTGCAGAAACAATACTGAGAACCTTCCAACTTATTACCCCTCTTTCTTAGGCTCATGTGGCCATCCTAGCAAATATATGAAAGCATCTAAACATCTAAAACATATTCATGGAGAAGTGATGTAGAGGTAGACTAAAGAAAAAGATACATCTTATCTTATCGACATGAGATATTTACACAATGAAGTACCCTTGCATGAGTAGTTGCTCCTCAATATGCAATCAAGGAGACTAAGGAATGGGAAGGACAAGATCTAAAATATGTAAATATAGAACAAAAACATAGGGGAAGGCAATTTCTTTTCTCTTTTTCTCTCTTTGGTGGGGGCGGGAGGGAGGGAGCATGATTGAATGGGGAGGGGTATTGTTTTATGATATAGTTTTAATGGAGATAATAGAAAGATAAATTATGCCTTAATTTCTGGTGTGGCAAGAAAGTCTCCATTTTGTTCAGAAAGCCATGACAAGGAAATAATGAGGAAATTAAGAAAGTATGCATTTTATATTTCTTTTCTTTTTTCAAAGCAAAGGTAGATTAGAATGGTAAAATTGCTGGATTTGGTAATGCAATTCCAAAGGATAATTTTTTATAAATCCTATTATACATAGCATGCTTTCAAGATTGCTACCAAATTTAAGAATTGGAAAATCCAACAGTCCAAACAACAATGCTTTTGTTAAGGAGAGCATCCTAGTTTAAATCCTCATTATATTTACATGAAATGGTCTCTTTGCTTAGTGGAGGATGAAAAAATGACTCTTTCTTTTACATTACTTTTAATTCACTTGGTCAAAATCTCATTAAAAAATCTAAAATCTAAACGATTTTATTAGTAGGTAAATTGATGCCACAACTTCCACCACCACCCACCACCAAGGAAATTTGATGGAAAGAAATAAGAATTCTCTAAAGCAAAACCTGAAAGTCCAGTGTTTGTCAGAAAGTCAATAAATATTTGCCAGTGATCTGACAAAGCTGCCTTTTTGTTTTGACACTGACCCTAAGCATGCTCGATATCTATTTCTTTTTGGTTTTAATTCGTTTCATTTTCATGGATTGCCATCATATATTATGCCTCACCAAGGATCAAATGCAACCTGTGTAAGTTTTTTTATATTTTTTTATTTTGGACAATTTTTTGCCGTAGGTCAAATAAAAAAGAAATGTAAAGATGGTAAGAAGAAGGAGGTAAAAGGATGAACATTACAACTAATGCATCTCTGTGTACATGTGTTTACATCAAAATTAACCCTCATGGACCAATCAAGCAATGAGCGATCACTTAAGAAACTGATTAATCAAATAACCAAGGACTAGGTTAAAATTGTTCACCTGATCAAGCGTGCAGTTAGGAAAAAGATAGCTGGCCACTTGTCATTCATCCAAGAGACCACTTGGAGGCAATTTTTTTGCCGAAATTAACCACCAACGGATAGTTTTTCATGGAGAAGACTACCTAAAGGATGTTATTTCCAGCAATAAGCATCATTTTTTTTATTCCATAAGAGCATAAGGATAACTTCAATTGCTCTCCTCTTTTTCCAAAACATTTGAGATCTGACACTAATAACTCTAGCAAGCACCAGTCGTTTTCTACCTTACAACCCCATGGAGTACATGGACTAATGACTCCCTCCCAGGATCCTCCGATCCAAAGTCATTCTTGACAATGAAGGATCTTCCAACCATTAGTAAATGCAGTTCCAATTCTGTCCAAAGAACGAAAGTTCAATTTGCTTCCACATAGATGTTGACTGACCCAAAGACTGAAGGCTCAACCTAATTCCGCGTGTATGTTAAGGTTACCAAAAATCAACTTGCTTGCATAAGGAGGTCGAAGGACCCATAGAATTGAGGGTCAACCTGCCTGCACAGGGAGTTTCAGTGACTAGTGAAGTTAGTGGACAACATCTTTCTATTATCAAGGAAGCGGCTCGAGTCTCACCTACAAGCAAAAGAGCCGACTTACTTCTGCTTCTATGCACGGTTCGAGTAACAGAATTGGTTAAGATTAGAGCAATATAAATGAGTTATTCCCTCTGTTCCTGCCATGTTTAATTCTTTGATCACGTTGTATCGCAATCTTTATTAATTGGATCCATTTGTTATTTCTTCCATCTCTTTTTATTTGTTTTCTTTACATCAATCACTCAGCAAATTTAAAGTCCTCTTACTTGAGGCATAAAAGGAACCTAGCCGCCTCCAATCAATCTATGCCATGATCGATCATGAAGAGGAATTTTAAAAAAATTCGAAAATGATACGTGTTTACAAAAATATTAATTAGACTGACAATTTAAAATCCCTAAGAAGCAATACAGTAACTATGCATGTTTTCCATCACTTGATATATGTAACTTTTGGTTTGCTTTTTGCACGCATTTGAATTTATCTTAGCCATCATGAAGAAAGTCAGCAAGAAGAAATATAGTCCGATAACATACAAAATTGATTACAGTGCGCATTAAAGCAGATTGGTCCCTAACATTCATTTTAAGCAGAGAAATTAAACAAGGCCGACCTTTTTAGCAAGCGAAGTGGCGACCATATTGGAAGTGGCAATGGAGAGGAACATGAACACATAGCACAGGTAATCACAGAACACCGTCCCCGGTCCTATTACAACCCCAACCACAAAAATCACCAAAAGTGAAAAGATGAAGACAAGAAACAACATTAGGTGAAGCACAAAGGGGTATTACCCAAGGCAGCGAGCTCCAAGGAGCTCCCCTGGCCAATAACCATAGTGTCAATGAGGCTCATGAGAGGCCCACATATCCACAGCCCCGTTGCAGGCCCCGCGAACAAGACAATCTCCTTCATCTGCGTCCAAATGCTCGGTGGGCCAGACTCCAGCTCCTCTCCGGAAAGCGTGAAGGCCTCGGCGATGCTGCCATCGCCGCCGCCACTGTCAGGCAGCTGGGATTCTTCGGCATGGGATGAACAAGCCCGACTGAGCCGTCCACGGCCGGAAGCATCGGGCGGAAATCGAATTCTCGGGATAGAAGGGAGGAGAGGAGACGGGGGAGAGAGAAAGCGGGATGGGAAGGGCCGAGGAGGGAGGCGGGTGATAGAAGAAGCGAGGGGGAGAGGGCGGGAGTAGAGGAGGCGGATGTCCATGGGAGAGACGAGAGGACGCGTGGTTAGGTGCGGGACAACTTCAATTCTTGACGATGGGGTTGAAGGGATTTGGCCATCGGGAGTGGAACGCTTGGGACGAATTTGTTGGTACTGAGGCGCATTTAGAAACGTGGGGTTTTCGGAAGTGCGCGCGGATGCGAGATTGAGCGAGTCTTGGACGGAATGTAAGAGGATCGATCGGACGACAATATGCCGCCTTGAAGACGTTGTGAGAGGGCTTGTACGAGAGGGGTGTCAGAAGTACTTTATCTAAATAATTTAAAAAAAATTATTTATAAAAATAATTTAATTTTTTATTTATTTATTAAAATAATATAAATTTTATAAAATATCATTTTGAATGACGTTTTATAATGTCTAAAGATGTGTTATCCACTTACTTATTTTAGCTAGCAAAAAAAGGACAACCAAGATTTGTTATCCAGTTGGTCTACTTACTCAAAAGGACACCAAAGATTTGTTATCCAGCTGATCTACTTACTTATTTTAGCTAGCAAGAAAAGGGAAAGATTTGCTATGAATCCTTTCTTAATTAGCATAACTAGCATTCTAGATCATTCTTTTGAATTCTAGACAGTCCTTTTCATTTGTATAAAAAAAAAAAGGAACCTCCTTATTAGTTTTTCAATCAAGAAATATGAAGATAATTTTTTCTTCATTTTAGCTTTCTCTGTTTGCCTTGTTTGCATGGTATCAGAGCCACAATCATTGTGGCCTAGAATATTCTAAGTTTTGTGATGATTAAAACTCATGGAAGAGGAAGCTCAGTCCAGTGTTCAGATCGACAGAGTTCCTACCGGCGATCCTTACAACCTTCTGAATTCTGATCATCCGGGCATGCTCCTGGTAAGCGCTCCCTTAACTAGATTGAATTACTTGTCATGGAGTCGATCGATGAAGATCGCACTCAAGGCTAAGGATAAACTTGGCTTTATAAATGGAAAATGTGTTATGCTTGATGTTAAATCACCATTGTTTGAGAAATGGCAACGAGTCGATAGCATGGTGCTGTCATGGATTTTGAACTCTATCTCTAAAGATCTAGTAGAGGCATTTCTCTATGTAACTACTGCATGTGAACTTTGGAATAAACTTGAACAAAGATTTGGTGAAAGCAATGGCTCGTTGCTTTACCAAATTAGATGAGAAATTAGCTCGTTCTCTCAAGAAAATATATCGGTGATGATATATTTTACAAAGCTGAAAAAGCTTTGGGATGAGTTATCTTGCTTGAGGAATTTTTCGATCTGTACATGTGGGGCTGCAAAAACTGTTGCAAGTATTGAGAATGAAGATAGGTTGATACAATTTCTTATGGGTTTGAATGATAGCTACGATTATGTCCGCAACCAGATCTTGCTGCTCGATCCATTACCCACCGTGAATAAAGCATATTCTATGATGCTTCGTGTTGAAAAACAGCGTGAAGTTCTCTCTACTTCAGATTCGATGGATCACGCCGGGGCAATGATGGTTAAAAGATTGAAGGTTGAAGGTACAAAAGAGGCTAATATTCAAAAAAATCAGAATTCTAGTAGCAACAAAAAGCATGACTTTGCTAGAAAGGAGGATCGATTTTGTACCCATTGCAAGGTATAAGATCATATGCGTGACACATATTTTAAACTACACGGCTATCCAGATTGGTACAAGAAGCTGAAGCAAAAATGTGCTAATCAACAGAATCAGGCATACACAGCCCGAGTTCATGAAACCCCTATGGATGATGATCCACTCAATCCTCCATCTCAGCCAAATGATCAGAGCGCTAATCTGTCCACCATAATTTAGCAAGAAATAGCAAAGTATATGAAAGGGAAGGTGACCATGGAGCCAAACACTGCCAATTATTCGAACTTTGCAGGTAATGAACCTCATTGGTGTCTTCTTAGCAAAGGTAATGAGAATATTGGTACCTGGATAGTTGATACAAGTGCAACCAGCCACATATGCTCAAATATACAAATGTTTTCTCAACCACATAGACCACCTAACCCCTCACCCATATACTTACCCGATAGGACCAAACAAAATATCATATGTATAGGCACTATTTCTTTACATCCGAAAATAACTCTCACAGATGTGTTGTATGTACCCTCTTTCAAGTACAATCTTCTTTCAGTCAGTAAACTTCTACAATCTACTAATACTAAGGTTTATTTTTTTTCCTTCTCATTATACTTTGCAGGACCATTGGACTAAAGAGATAATTGCTATTGGAAAAGAACATGCTGGTTTATACAAGCTTGATTTTTCATCATTCACACACACTCCTTCATAGTTTGTTTTTCATAAAAGTTGCAATAATGTTCAGTCTGTCACAAACTCTTGTGCTCTATGGCATGAACATTTAGATCTTGTATCCAAGTCTACATTATTCAAAATCCCAAATATCAATATTTCTATTAAAGATTCTCTACCTTGTGAAATTTATCCTTTGTCAAAACAGCAGCGATTACCTTTTCCGATCAGTACAATTTCTAGTAAAACTGTGTTTGAATTGATACATGTAGACTTATGGGGACCATATCATATTCATACAATCACTGGAGCAAGATTTATTCTAACCATTGTAGATGACTTTAGTAGAACAACTTGGGCTTACCTAATGAGAGATAAAACCCAAACCCTATCTCACCTCACTATGTTTTTGAATTTAACAGAAACACAATTCCAGAAACAAGTGCAATTCATTCGCATGGATAATGGCTCGAAATTTATCAATGCCTCTTGCCAATCTATGTTCCAAGACCGAGAGATCCTTCACCAAAAATCTTGTCCTCACACACCTCAACAAAACGGAGTGGTTGAGAGAAAGCACAAGCATATATTACAGGTAGCTCGAGCACTCTTATTTCATTCCCATCTACCTAAACAATTTTGGGGTAAAGCCATACTTACAGCTGTCTACTTAATAAATAGATTACCTTCCTCGATTTTAAATTGAAAAACACCCTTCGAAGTTTTATATCACAAATTACAGATTATAAACACCTTAGAGTCTTTGGTTGTTTATGTTTTGCCACCAACACCAAGCCACACAAAATAAAATTTGAACCATGAGCTACAAAATGTCTGTTTCTTGGATATGCATCTGGATACAAAGCATATAAGGTCTATGATATCAAATCACACGCAGTATTTATGTCAAGAGATGTAGTCTTCCACGAATCCATTTTTCCTTATAAACATGAGCCTTCCATTTCATCATCTAGTCAATATCCTTCATCCACAATTTCTGTACCCATCATACCTGTGACTATACAAAATAATTTTTCCACCCTATTTCCAATGTTCCAGTTGAGTGTCCACCGCCATCACCTCATCAAGAGTCATGTCCTACACCACCTATTGTACCTCTTATTGCACCTTTTCGTAGAAGTATAAGGACGGTCTCAAAACCAGCTTAGCTATAAGATTTTGTAGCACAAATTACACATGATAATTCTTTACGAATAGTTTTACCTCCTAATCAAGATGGTTTGCAGGTACATCTTTTCCCCATAACTATTTCATTTCTGCTCCTACTTTAATCATGATTATCTTACTTTTATTGCTAATGTATCGTGTCAAGGAACCATCTTCTTATCATCAAGCTAAGAATGATGTCAGTGGTTCAAGCCATGAATCAAGAACTGGACGTCCTGAGCGCAATAATACATGGCGGTTGACTGAACTTCCAGTAGGAAAAAGACCCATAGCTTCGAAATGGGTATATCGTATAAAGTACAAGCCGGACGGCACAGTAGATAGATTCAAGGCCCGACTGGTAGCTAAGGGCTATAACCAGATTGAAGGAATTGATTATATAGACAATTTTTCACCGGTTGCTAAAATAGTTACGGTGCGTATTTTTCTTGCCATTGCTTCAGCCAAACAATGGCCTATTCATCAAATTGATATCAACAATAGTACCTTCATGGTTTCATTGATGAAGATCTTTAAATGATACCGTCGGAGGGTTATACAAAGGCATGCAATGGCCAGTGTGTAAGCTTATTAAATCCCTTTATGGGTTGAAACAGGTGGGGCATCAATGGAACAAACAGTTTACAAGCAAACTCAAGGAGTTCGATTTCACTCAGTCATCTTCTGATCATTGTCTATTCACCAAATCCTCTGGAGATGATTTTCAAGCTCTTCTTGTTTATGTTGACAACGTCCTTATCACCGGTACAAATGAGCATTTCATTTTCTCCACTAAGAAGTTTCTTGATACTGAGTTCACCATTAAAGACATGGGATATGTTAAATACTTCCTAGGTATTGAGCTTACTCGATCATCAGAAGATTTGTTTATTAGCCAAGCAAGTATATACTTGACATGCTACAAGACGTTGGGCTTTCTAATGCTAAACATGCCCCTTTTCCCATGGCAAAAGCTCTTCGTTTATCACCAAATATGGGAGATTTAATGCGAGACCCAGAAAAGTACCGAAAAGTTATTGAAAAATTATTATACTTAAGTCTGACTAGACCAGACATTACGTACTCTGTTCAACAACTCAGTCAATTCCTTCAATCACCAAGGATTCTCACTGGCAAGCTGTTGGGAATAGTGTCCCAAAGCCAATCGTCAGCCTGTTGATGGTTGTGCTCTTTTGTATTAGTACATGAATTATAAATAAATAAAATTATTTTAGTATTTTTTCATCACAAATATTTCATCTTCTAATGAACTCCTGTGTTGTGGTGAAGTCCTTAGGACTATTTAGACTCGACAAAGGAGGATTTGTCACTTAGTCCTTAAACCTGTTCGCGACCAAATGATACGTTGTTACAAGGACGACAACATTTATCGAGCATAGGTCATTGTGTGCCATATGGGTTGGTTGTCCTCATAACCAAAGAGTGTGGAGACACTGGTATGGCATACAGGTGAGATGTAATGGTACATCTGCACTGAACGTGACCGACTCCGGAGCTATTTCTGCTGTCAAGATTTGCTCGATGGGATATAGGTATAAATGTCCCTCCGACTGAGACCACCACGGAGACTTGCAAGCAACTCACTGCACTTAGGCACTGGACTACCTGAATTTCTAATTCAGTGATGAAGGCTGCTGGGTGTAGTCAAGTACTTGACTTGTCGGTGCGTATGTCAAGATGGGATTGACCACTCCAGTTTAGGAGCTGTGTACAGTCATGTTTCAATTTAGCAAAATCTTGGCCAGGGTAGTCATAGTGAGGAGTCACAGGACTAATTGAGTTGAGCACGATTCGGATGATCTCATCAGGGTTGACAGTTTAACCCTGAGTCATCCTAAACACAGGGGTCAAAAGGGATGAATTATACGGTAACCATATTCACGTAGGTTCTAAATGTTGCGATTGCGACTATTCGACCTATCCGATCGTCAGGTACCATTGCTAGATGGTCACTTCGATTAGTACAGAAATTGGTTCCTGTGCTACCGACTTAGGTTCGAACCTGCGGGGTCACACACATTAGAGGTTCCTTTCTAATCTGATGGCTGATTATGAGTCTTATGTGTCTGGGACTCTATGATTGAAAATTAGGATTCTCTGATCATGAGTTCCACACATTTTGGGTATCGGGGTCAAAATTTTGAATTTCAAATTTTGAATTTGAAATTTGAACTCTTTGATCAGGGTTTCATATCGATGATCTCTGATGCCTAATTGCCCATCGGATTTGGACTCAATATTTATGAGAGGTTTAATTAGTGATTTGATCGCTAATTAACTCAATTTGATTGAGTAATTATTTTTAGATCAAGTCTAATTAAATTGGATTCAGTTTGGATTGACCCGATTAGGTTGTGTTGATCTAATCGCTAAGGTGGTTTAGTCCTGATTTGATCAGGGATTAGGCTTAGTTAATTCCTAATTTGATTAGAATTTTAATGAGCCTAATTAAGCCTAATTGTGTTGGGTTTAATCTGGTCTAATTGTGCTTAACTATTTTAATTAGGTTGGCTCAATTTGAATCAAACCACCTTGTTTTAAATTCCCTGCGCCACCCAACTTCCTTGCACCCATTTGAATTCATGAGAAGAAATTTTCTCATGAATTTTCTCCCACGCAAAGCTCTCTCACGCTCATATTCTGTGCACCAATTATTTGGATTAACTTGGTTTATTACCCATCCAAATTCAAAGGGATTTTGAATTTGAATGGATAACCAAATAACCATGCGCCAGCTTATCCTCTTTTATGCGCTCCATATTCCACACGAGAAATGATTTCTCGTGAAATCTCCATGCACAAAAAAAAAAAAAGGCCATGCCATCTCTTCTTTCTTGCACAAATGGATGAGGATAAATTGGTTGGCACTTGAATTCAAATTTTATTTGAATTCAAGTGAGCAACCACCTCTTCTTATCCACTCACACGCTTTCAACATCTCTTGCGATATTTTATAAAATGAGAAAGGGAGGGGGCATGGGCAATAAGAAAGAAAGAAGAGATAAGGGGCATGGGGAGGTTCTGGAAAAATTTTGAAGTGTTCAAAATTTACCGAGAGGAGAGAAAAATGAGAGAGAAGTGGGCGCAGGGTTTTTGGTGTGTACCCTAGGGTTTCTACCTAAGGTTCGGAAAGTGAGATTGGTGTACCACGAGTATCGTGAGTCCACTAAATTTCATAGAGAGATCCATCAGCCTCTCAACCAATCATACAGATGATCCGGAGCATCCGAGGAGTCGGCACACATCGATCGAAGGAGTTCGATTAACATCAGCCATCAAAAGGATGAAATCACGAACTAGCATTCGTGAGGAGCCTATCAGACGGGAGCTTCGTGTGGATGATCCACAGAAGCCAGACACTAGTGTGGCTGCGACGTGAGATCAGAGCCTCCGACGGTGATTAGATTGCGGTGATCGACTACCCGCAAAAGGTGATGTGTTCTGAACACAGTACAGTAAAAAGTTTACTGTTTCAAATTTGAATTTAAATTTAAATGCATGCTATTGTATCATATTTAGATCCTAGTGTAGGATTAATTAGTATTAATTAATGAGATTAGTTAATAATTTCCTGTAAAATAGTAATTTTGAAAAAGTTTTAAAATTACTATTTTTCCCCTGCATTGAATTTTGCTTCAAATGGTATCAGAGCATGGTTCTAGAATATGATATACATATGCATGTGTAGATTAAGATGTAATCTATAAGTTTAAATTTGAAATTCAAAATTTTAAATTTGATATTCAAAATTCAAAATTTAAAATTCAAAGATTGAAAATTTGAAATTTAAAATTTGGTTGAAATCTCAAATTTGAAATTTGAAATTTTAAATTTGAAATTCAAAATTTAAAATTTAAATTTTGAAAATTTAAAATTTAAATTTGGTTAAAATCTCAAATTTGAAATTTGAAATTCAAAATTTAAATTTTGAAATTGGTATATTTAGATATACTTGATCCAAGTAGCAAGTAATCTAATTGGGTTAGTTGCCATGATCGTCCGGTCATAGGAGAAAAGTAGGATTTAAAGGCCCTCTCTTCCCATTCGATGGGGTCTCCTATGGTAGTAGGGGTGCCGATGCAATTATATCCCATGCCGATGAAGCAGCGAAAAGACTTAATTATAAAATTTATCATGAATTTGTTAGATTAGATCTAAAAAAAAATTCATGATTTATTTTGAGTTATTTTCTTTTATAAAATGAGCAATAGGATTGCTGTTTATGAAATGTGCTGACCCGTTTGTGAAATGAGTCAACACATTTGGTGAACAGAAAATAAAATCTTTCAAAATTTAAAAATTATTTTGAAATACCAAATCCTGACCCATCAGCCCAAGTACTTAATTAAAAGAATTAAGTATTGTCTAGTAGGTCTAAAATTGTGAATTAAGACCTAAGATAATTACATAAACTTGTGGGTCAATGGATTAGATGAATTAATCCATAATTGGGTTAGACCTAAGGTTAGCTTAAAAATGGACTAAATGGAGTAATTGATCAAATGTAATCAAAAGTTGAATTAGATTAGGTCAAGGATACTCTAGACTCAACTTCAATAGTTGTAGTTGAATGGGTCCATGTCTTTAACTAAATCAAGATGGACTTAATTCATGGCTATACGGTGGAGCCCTATTTACTAAGTTGATCAAAATTAAAACTAATGAACTGGTTGGTGTCTAAGGTAAGTTCGACAGTTTTGACCAGTGGTTCTTAAGTGGAGCTACTCGCATTGATTTAATCATTGATGAGTTAATGGCAAATCCCCACCACTGATCTCACTTACCTGGTCAATCTGGTAAGTTAGATTTTGATTAGATCACTTGGTGATTAGAGCTCACCCATATCATTAGGTAAATCAGTGTGACTGATTTAGGTGCTCCTAATGCCAGCTTTAATTAAATCCTTTGTATTCTGACTTGGTGAAGTCAGTGGGAGGATTGAAATTGGTTGGATGATTTCTTCTCTACTATCCTTTAATAAAATCCTCAAAAATTATTAGGTCCCTAAAATGATTAAGTTATAATGATAACTAAGTCAATGCCTTCCATTAAGTGAGTGATAATGAGTCCATTAGTTCAATGATCATTGGAGGCCCAAAAGCCTGGTGCTCATTGGCTAATGGAATTATCATTCATAATATGATAATTTGGTTGAGTCTTTCTGATGGTGGTTAGGTTGGCCGGCCAAAGTCGGGCCTGATCATTTATTGATCTTGTTAGGTATAAAATACCCCCCCAGCCGAAGTTCGTGACAGGAGTGACCCTCCAGGATTCTACCGACGTCTGACCTTCGACGACATCTTTCCGAACCTCTCCGACGGCCGAGCCTCCGCAACGTTCCCAAGCTCTGCCGATGGATAAACCCCCACCAGTGTAGGCCGGATTCTCCATGACGAACGGACTCCACCCAAGTTTCGATGGTGGTCGACCACCTGCTAGACTTCATCCGGACTCCTACGGGAGTCGGACTTCGTCCCCGACTTCCATTGAAAGTAGACTTCATCCGGACTCCTACGGGAGCCGGGCTTCGTCCCCAACTTCCACTGAAGGAAGACTTCATCCAGACTCCTACGAGAGCTGGACTTCATCCTCGACTTCAACTGCAGGAAGACTTCATCCGGACTCTTACGGGAGCCGGACTTCATCCCCGACTTCAACTACAGGAAGACTTCATTCGGACTCCTACGGGAGCCGGACTTCGTCCCCGACTCTGATTGCAGGTAGAATTCATCCAGACTCCTACGGGAGCCGGACTTCGTCCCCGACTTCAACTGCAGAAAGACTTCATCCGGACTCCTACGGGAGCCGGACTTCATCTCCGACTTCAACTGCAGGAAGATTTCATCCGGACTCCTACGGGAGCCAGATTTCATCCCTGACTCTGACTGCAGGTAGACTTCATCCAGACTCCTACGGGAGCCAGACTTCGTCCCGAACTTCGACTGCAGGAAGACTTCATCCGGACTTTTATGGGAGCTGGGCTTCGTCCTCGACTTCCACTAAAGGAAGACTTCATTCGGACTCCTACGGGAGCCGAGCTTTGTCCCCAACTTCAACTGCAGGAAGACTTCATCCGGACTCCTACGGGATCCAGACTTCGTCCCCGACTTCAACTGCAGGAAGACTTCATCCAGACTCCTACGGGAGCCGGACTTCGTCCCCGACTCTGACTGCAGGTAGACTTCATCCAGACTCCTACGGGAGCCGAACTTCGTCCCCGACTTCAACTGCAGGAAGACTTCATCCAGACTCCTACGGGAGCCAGACTTCATCCCCGACTTCAACTACAGGAAGACTTCATCCGGATTCCTACGGGAGCCGAACTTCGTCCCCGACTCTGACTGCAGGTAGACTTCATCCAGACTCCTACGGGAGTCAGACTTTGTCCCCGACTTCGACTGCAGGAAGACTTCATCCGGACTCCTACGGGAGCCGGACTTCGTCCCCGACTTCCACTGAAGGAAGACTTCATCCGTACTCCTACGGGAGCCGGACTTCGTCTCCGACTTCAACTGCAGGAAGACTTCATCCAGACTCCTACGGAAGCCGGACTTCATCTCCGACTTCAACTGCAGGTAGACTTCATCTAGACTCCTACAGGAGTCGGACTTCGGCCCCGACTTCGACTGCAGGAAGACTTCATCCGGACTCCTATGGGAGCCGGACTACGTCCCCGACTTCCACTGAAGGAAGACTTCATCCGGACTCCTACGGGAGCCGGACTTCATCCCCGACTTCAACTGTAGGAAGACTTCATCCGGACTCCTACGGGAGCCAGACTTCATCCCCGACTTCAACTGCAGGAAGACTTCATCCGGACTCTTACGGGAGTTGGACTTCGTGCCCGACTTCAACTGCAGGAAGACTTCATCCAGACTCCTACGGGAGCCAGGCTTCGTCCCCGACTTCAACTGTAGGAAGACTTCATCCGGACTCCTACGAAAGCTGGACTTCGTCCCCGACTTCAACTGCAGGAAGACTTCATCCGGACTCCTACGGGAGCCAGACTTCATCCCCGACTTCAACTGCAGGAAGACTTCATCCGGACTCCTACGGGAGCTGGACTTCGTCCCCGACTTCAACTGCAGGAAGACTTCATCCGGACTCCTACGGAAGCCGGGCTTCGTCTCCGACTCCAACTGCAGGTAGACTTCGTCCGGGCTCCCACGAGAGCCGGACTTCCACCCTGAACTCCTGTTGCAGGTAGACCTCATCCCGAACTCCTATAAGGGCCAGACTCCGAGCTTCTACTGCAAGCGACCCACTCCGAGTTTTTGCTACAAATGATCTATTTCAAATTTCTACCACGAGCGGTCCGTGTCGGATTCCCACCGTAAGCCTTCACTTGAGCTTCCATTATGGATGAATTTCTTTCGGATTTCTGTTGCAGACAGGCCTTGGCCAAGATTTCTCAACAAATGATCCCCATCTGGGCTTCTATGGAGATCGGACCCCAACTGAACTTCTATAAGCGGACGAATGCCGTGCTCACAGAATCCAACAGCTGGACCCCTCCAACGGATGAACCTCTCCAGCGCCATCCGACATCCACCGCCGGTCGACCCTCTGTCGAAGTCTGTGCGAAATCGGACTGCGTCTGTGGAAAGCTTCTGACCGAGCTCCTACGGCAAGTGGTCCTCGCCTGCAGCCTTAACGCCCAAGGCACCCAACAGGATTTGCAACATCCGAGCTCTTCTCAGATGGATAGCTACCTCTCTCCGCCAGGCACCTCAACCGAACTTCGGTCGATAGACCTGGACCCCTCGGCAGGCCACAGTAATGGCCACGACTCTGCTCCACTTCCTGCGATGGATCCCACGCGGCTCCATCACTCCCTGGCAGGCCACAGTAATGGCCATGACTCTGCTCCACTTTCTGCGACGGATCCCACGCGGCTCCATCACTCCCTGGCAGGCCACAGTAATGGCCACGACTCTGCTTCACTTCCTGCGATGGATACCGCACGGCTCCTCCACCCTCTAGCAAGTCGCGACAACGGACGCCGCTCCACTCCCCGCAACAGACTCCACGCGGCAGGTCCTGGTGATGGCTACGATTCCACTCCACTACTCTACATAACAAACTCCTCCTGACCTCGAGCGGCCCGCTGCCAGACGGTTACAAACATCGCTATTAGTCTGTTGCACCATCCGTCTATAAAAGGGAGACCCCAGATACGTTATTCTCTAAGCTCTAATTTCTATCCCAAAACTCTGCTAAAATTTTCGTTCGAGCACTCCATTCTTGTTGAGGTAGAGAACTGACTTGAGCATCGGAGGATCTTACCGGAGCAACCCCAACTCCAGTTTAGACTTTCTTTGCAGGTCCCGATGGCAACCGTGACTCCCTCGACTCCAGCTTCTCCGACGTAGGCGGATTTTTGCACCAACATATCTGATTCACCAAATTAAGTCATGTTAATGGTTGGACCTAACCAGATCTTTTCAGTGGAGGCCAAAGCCTACTGATTAGGTTCTAGGGCAAAATCAATTACTAGAAGTTGTTTAGAGAAACAACTGGTTAAAAATCTACCCATAGATACACATGGGTTGACCAACCAAAGTTGGGCTCGTGTGTAGTCTGTGTGGATTCTAGTACTCATTAAGGAATTAAAGTAATTTCTCGAATTGGAGGTTGAGGCTATCAGTTCGTAAAAATATTGAAAAAAACTTTAGACTAAAGTCCAAGTCTTTAGTATTAATTTATGTACCAATAGAGGTCTGATTTTTTTTTATATAGCTATGGCCACTACCCTGTCGCTCCGGTCATTATTAGATAATGACAAGCTCATGGAACCTAATTTCGATAGCTGGTATCGAAAATTGAAAATCATCCTTAAGTATGAGCGGATCTTTTATGTAGTAACGGATCCAGCACCTGAGGAGCCAGCTCCGAACGCTAGTAAGGCGATCCGAGATACTTACCAGAAGTGGCTCAATGATCGCACCACCGTCCGATATATTATGCTGGCAGCAATGAATGACAAGTTCAACCACAGGTTTGAGAACGCCCAGCCACAGGAGATGCTTCGAATGTTGAACGACTCCTTTGGCACGCCTGACGATGTTGAAAGGCACAAAACTAGTTGTACCATTTTTAATGCTCGGATGAGGGATGGGGCCTCAGTCACTGATCATGTACTGTACATGATCGAGATGATTGAGCGCCTAAGCAAATTGGGTTTTTCTCTGCACGAGCAGCTCGATAAGGATGCGATCCTTAATTCCTTGCCCAAGTCCTTCCTCCCATTCCTTACTCATTTTCGAATGACAAAGCCTGCAGTAAACTACCACGGATTGTTGGGGTTGCTGCAGAACTTTGAGAAGAATCACCAGCTCCATAAGGAGTCGGTGAATGTAGTGGGAGGATCTTCTTCTCATCGTCGACCCTTTGGGAAGGGAAAGAAGAACAAGAAGAAGAAGAACAAGAAGGTGCAACCTTATGCTGAGATGGTTGCACAAGGTCAGACCAAGAAGCGCAAGTCCGACCAGAGTCAGGCGGAGTGCTTCTTTTGCAAGAAGCAGGGGCATTGGAAGAAGAATTGTCCTCAATACATCGCCTCCCTGGACCCGAACAGGCCGAAGAAGAAGCAAGGTAATTTTATGATAACTCCTTGCAACTTTTCCATTTGTGATACTACTGCCTGGGTATTGGATACCGAAAGCCCTTATCATATTTGTAATTCGATGCAGGGTCTGCAGGTCAGTAGGAGATTTGATGAAGGCGAGAGGTTCCTAAACGTTGGAGATGGAAGCAAAGTTCCAGTTCTAGCTTTAGGAATCATGAGTCTTGTAATCAATTCTCGTAATGTAATTCTGAGTGAATGTCACTATTGTCCAAGCTTTTTATTAAATATTATTTTTGTAGACCTTTTGGCCATGTACGGTTATGATTTTTTAATAAAAAAAAATATTTGCAATATCATTTTGAATGATGTTACAATATTTGTTGGATAATTAAATAATGGAATTTACTTACTATCACAGCCTGTTAATGTGGTTCAAAACTTCGGTAAACGTTCTAGAATAGATAATATGTCAGAAGTCTACCTTTGGCACTGTAGGCTAGGTCATATCAATAAGAACAGGATAAACAGGTTGGCTCAAGAAAAAATTCTTGAACTTGGTGATTGTGAATCACTTCCAACCTGTGAGTCTTGTCTTCTTGGAAAGATGACCAAGTCACCTTTTACTGGAAAAGGTGAGCGAGCTAGTGAACTCTTGGGTCTGGTACATTTTGATGTATGTGGACCTATGAGCTCAAGTGCAAGAGGTGGATATTTTTACTTCACAACCTTCACAGACAACCTATCGAGGTATGGGTATGTCTACTTAATGAAGCATAAGTCGGAGTCATTTGAAATGTTCAAACTATTCCGAAATGAGATAGAAAAACAAACTGAAAAGTGTATTAAAATTCTTCGATCTGATCGAGGAGGTGAATACCTTTCCAATGAGTTTCTGACGTATCTGGGGAGAATGAGATTCTCTCTCAGTGGACTCCTCCTAGAACACCACAGCATAATGGTGTGTCTGAAAGGAGGAATCGGACCTTATTGGACATGGTTCGATCTATGATGGGATTTGCTGGTCTGTCGATCTTCCTCTGGGGATATGCGCTCGAATCGGCTTGTTACCTTCTAAATAGAGTTTCGAGTAAGTCTGTAGCCAAAACGCCATATGAGATATGGATAGGACGTAAGCCAGTACTCTCGCACCTTAGGGTTTGGGGGTGTCCGGCTTATGTTAAACGTTTAATTACAGATAAGCTTGGACCTAGGTCTGACAAGTGTAATTTTATAGGGTACCCAAAAGAGACCAAGGGATATTATTTCTACCTTGCTGATGAGCAAAAGGTGTTTGTCAGCCTTAAGACAATCTTTTTAGAAAAGAAGTTCCTTAGTGAAGGAACTATTGCCTCTAAGGTCGAACTTGACGAAGTTCGACAGGTGGAAAAACCGACACATGTTACTGAACCTGAACCAGATTTGATTAGATCAGATTCGGAGCCCATTGATTATGCACCCTTAAGGCGGTCTGGTAGAGTACCACATCAACCGGACAGATACTATAGTTTCTATGTCTGGGATGGCGATCCTGTCGAACTTGATGAAAATGATGAGGATCTGATCACCTACATGGATGCAATGCAGAGATCTGATCACCTACATGGTGTATATGATACAATCTGAAGGGTTCACATCCACAGATGAGTCTAAGGTATGCAAGCTACAAAGGTCCATTTATGGACTTAAGCAGGCATCTCGGAGTTGGAACATACGTTTTGATAGGATGATCAAAACGTATGGCTTCATTAAGAACGGAGAAGAGCCCTGCATTTATAAGTGGGCTAATGGTCCAGTAGTAGTATTTCTTGTATTGTATGTGGATGACATTCTCTTAATCGGGAATGATGTCCCTGCATTATAGGGAATAAAGATTTGGCTATCGTCACAGTTCTCCATGAAGGATCTGGGAGAAGCTTCCTACATCCTAGGGATGAGGATCTATAGGGATGATCTAAAAGGTTGCTTGGCTTATCCCAGTCCGCGTACATTGATACTATGCTGAAAAGGTTCAGCATGGAGAATTCCAAGAATGGCTATCTACCGATAGGCCATGGAATTTCTCTCTCGAAAAGGGATTGTCCGACAACACCTCAAGAGAGAGAGCGTATGGATAGGATTCCATATGCTTCGATAGTGGGATCTATCATGTACGCCATGACATGTACACGATCAGATGTGGCATCTTCACTAGGGGTAGTGAGTAGATACCAATCTGATCCAGGAGAGAATCACTGAAAGGTTGTTAAAACCATCCTGAAGTATTTAAGAAATACTAAGGACCAGTGGCTTGTATATGGTGAATCAGACTTGAGACTTATAGGGTTTACAGACTCTAGTTTCCAGTCTGATCGCGATGACAGCAAGAGTGTGTCAGGATTTATTTTTACCCTTAATGGTAGGGCTGTCTACTGGAAGAGTTCCAAGCAGCACACTGTGGCTGATTCAGTATGCGAGGCAGAGTATATTGCTGCATCAGATGCTGCCAAAGAAGCGGTGTGGCTGAGAAAATTCATCACCGAGCTCGAAGTAGCACCCTCCCTTGTTGGTCCAGTTTGCTCTACTATGACAGCTCTGGAGCCATTGCTCAGACGAAGGAACCGAAGGCACACCAGCGGACGAAGCATATTCTGCGCCGCTACCATCTCATCCGGAAGATCGTGGATCGAGGTGACGTCGACCTTCAGAAGATCGACAGGAAGGAGAACCTGGTCGATCCATTCACTAAAGCCATTGCAGTGAAGGAGTTCAGCGACTACAAGTTGAATATGGGTATTAGATACTGCACCGATTGGCTTTAGGCCCGTGGGAGATTGTTGGAAATAGTGTCCCAAAGCCAATCGTCAGCCTGTTGACGGTTGTACTCCTTTTGTATTAGTACATGAATTATAAATAAATAAAAGTTATTTTGATATTTTTTCATCACAAATGTTTCATCTTCTAATGAACTCCGGTGTTGTGGTGAAGTTCTTAGGACTATTTAGACTCGACAAAGGAGGATTTGTCGCTTAGTCCTTAAACCTGTTTGCGACCAAATAATACGTTGTTACCAAGGACGACAACGTTTATCGAGCATAGATCGTTGTGTGCCATATGGGTTGGTTGTCCTCATAATCAAGGAGTGTGGAGACACTGGTATGGCATACAGGTGAGATATAATGGTATATCTGCACTGAACGTGACCGACTCTGGAGCTATTTCTGCTGTCAAGATTTGCTCCGATGGGATATGGGTATAAATGTCCTTCCGATCTGAGACCGCCATGGTGACTTGCAAGTAACTCCTGCACTTAAGCACTGGACTACCTGAATTTCTAATTCAGTAACGGAAGGCTGCTGGGTGTAGTCAAGTACTTGACTTGTCGGTGCGTGTGTCAAGATGGGATTGACCACTCCAGTTCAGGAGCTGTGTACAGTCGTGTTTCAATTTAGCAAAATCTTGACCAAGGTAGTCCTAGTGAGGAGTCACAGGACTAATTGAGTTGAGCACGATTCGGATGATCTCATCAGGGTTGACAGTTTAACCCTGAGTCATCCTAAACACAGGGGTCAAAAGAGATGAATTATACGGTAATCATATTCACGTAGGTTCTAAATGTTGCGATTGTGACTATTCGACCTATCCGATCATCGGGTACCATTGCTAGATGGTCATTTCGATTAGTACAGGAATTGGTTCCTATGTTACTGGCTTAGGTTCGAACCTGCGGGGTCACATACATTAGAGGTTCCTTTCTGATATGATGGCTGATTATGAGTCTTATGTATCTGAAACTCTATGATTGAGAATTAAGATTCTCTAATCATGAGTTCCATACATTTTGGGTATCGAGGTCAAAATTTTGAATTTCAAATTTTGAATTTGAAATTTGAACTCTTTGATCAGGATTTCATATCGATGGTCTCTGATGCCTAATTGCCCTTTGGATTTGGACACAATATTTATGAGAGGTTTAATTAGTGATTTGATCGCTAATTAACTCAATTTGATTGAGTAATTATTTTTAGATCAAGTCCAATTAAATTGAATTCAGTTTGGATTGACCCGATTAGGTTAAGTGTTGATCTAATCGCTAAGGTGGTTTAGTCCCTAATTTGATCAGGGGTTAGGCTTAGTTAATTCCTGATTTGATTAGAATTTTATTGAGTCTAATTAAGCCTAATTGTGTTGGGTTTAATCTTGTCTAATTGTGCTTAACCTATTTTAATTAGGTTAGCTCAATTTGAATCAAACCACCTCGTTTTAAATTTCCTGCGCCACCCAACTTCCTTGCGCCCATTTGAATTCACGAGAAGAAATTTTCTCGTGAATTTTCTCCCACGCAAAACTCTCTCACACCTATGTTTCTGTGCGTCAATTATTTGGATTAACTTGGTTTGTTACCCATCCAAATTCAAAGGGGTTTTGAATTTGAATGGATAACCAAATAACCATACACCAGCTTATCCTCTTTTGTGTGCCCCATATTGCACACGAGAAATGATTTCTCGTGAAAGTCTCCACGCACAAAAAAAAAAAAAAAGGCCATGCCATCTCTTCTTTCTCGCATAAATGGATGAGGATAAGATTGGTTGGTACTTGAATTCAAATTTGATTTGAATTCAAGTGAGCAACCACCTCTTCTTATCCACTCACACGCTTTCAACATCTCTTGCGATGTTTTATAAAATGAGAAAGGGAGGGGGCATGGGCAATAAGAAAGAAAGAAGAGATAAGGGGTGTGGGGAGGTTCTGAAAAATTTTTGAAGTGTTCAAAATTTATCGAGAGGAGAGAAAAAGGAGAGAGAAGTGGGCGCAGGGTTTTTGGTGTGTACCCTAGGGTTTCTACCTAGGGTTCGGGAAGTGAGATTGGTGTGCCACGAGTGTCGTGAGTCCACCAAATTTTAGAGAGAGATCCATCAGCCTCTCAACCAACCGTGCAGATGATCCAGAGCATCCGAGGAGTCAGCACACATCGATCGAAGGAGTTCGATCAACATCAGCCATCAAAAGGATGAAATCACGAACTAGCATTCGTGAGGAGCCGATCAGACGGGAGCTTAGTGTGGATGATCTGCAGAGGCCAGACACTTGTGTGGCTGCGACGTGATGATCAGAGCCCTCCGACGGTGATCAGATTGCGGTGATCGACTACCCGCAAAAGGTGATGTGTTCTGAACACAGTACAGTAAAAAGTTTACTGTTTCAAATTTGAATTTCAAATTTAAATGTATGCTGTTGTATAATATTTAGATCCTAGTGTAGGGTTAATTAGTATTAATTAATGAGATTAATTAATAATTCCACTGTAAAATAGTAATTTTGAAAAAAATTTAAAATTATCATTTTGCCCCTGCACTGAATTTTTGCTTCACAAGCTGTTGTACGAGTTCTCAAATACTTACGAGGATATCCTTCCAAAGAAGTATTTTTTCCAGCATCATCATCCTTCAAGCTTCAAGCTTATTGCGATGCTGACTGGGCAGTATGTCCAACAAGCTACAGATCAATCACGAGATTTTGTATCTTTTTGGGCTCTGTTCTTATCTCATGGAAATCAAAGAAACAAACGACCGTGAGTCATTCTTCAGCTGAGGCCGAATATAGAAGCATGGCCAGTACAGATTGTGAGCTCAAGTGGATTTCATTTCTTTTTCAAGATTTTTAGATTTCCCTCCATACTCCCATTCTATTGTATTGCGACAATCAAGCTACCATTCACATCAGTAACAACCCAACGTTCCATGAACGTACAAAACATATCGATATAGATTGTCATGTTGTTCGGGATCATGTAAACAGTGGGTTTCTTCAAACTATTCACACTCCATCTCATCTTTAATTGACAGATGTATTCACTAAATCTTTATCTACTGCTGCCTTTACATTCATATTGTCCAAGCTTGGTTTGGTTGATCTTCACCAACCTCCAGCTTGAGGGGGGATGAAGATGTGTTATCCACTTACTTATTTTAGCTAGCAAGAAAAGGACAACCAAGATTTGTTATCCAGTTGGCCTACTTACTCAAAAGGGCGCCAAAGATTTGTTATCCAGCTGATCTACTTACTTATTTTAGCTAGCAAGAAAAAGAAAAGATTTGCTATGAATCCTTTCTTAATCTGTATAGCTTAGCTAGCATTCTAGATCATTCTTTTGAATTCTAGATAGTCCTTTTCATTTATATAAAAAAAGGGGAACCTTCTTATTAGTTTTTCAATAAAGAAATATGAAGATAATTTTTTCTTCATTTTAGCTTTCTCTGTTTGCCTTGTTTGCAATGTCCACATCACCATTCTTTTTCCACCTTTTTTCATGTGGACGAGAAAAAAAAATTAAAATTAAAATCACTATTTCAAATGGTATTTTTTAAAATTACCAATTTTCTCGTAAAACACTGTTAAAAATCTTTAAAAAATTTGTAGTTAAGACACCATAGCACAGGCCACCATCATGTGCCAACGTCCACTTCTCTTTTTCTAACTCAGACAATCAGCTCCAAGCTTCTTCATTCACTATTCTGATCCTACACATGATAAAGTTGAACTTGCGAACTTGATGAATGCTTCCTGCTTGCCATACTATTTTTTTCAGCTGTATATTTTTAAAATAAGTGTTGAAATTACTACAGATATATCTTAAGCAGTATCGGTGATAGGCACGTAGTGGACTCCATCCAATAGACTCATCTGCAATGGCAATTAATATACCTGGATGTTTGTCAGAAATTAAGTATATTCCATTTCTATCTTTGACGATATATGTTTTGAGCTGGAAAAGAAACCAACTCCAACTTGCAGTCGTCTGCTCATCCATAATTACATATGCTAATGGAAATATCCCATTCTCTGCATCAATTCCTGTTGCAATTTATATCTTACCTTTAAATTTTTCATACAAGTGTGTGCCATCAATGCTGATTGCAGAACGGTAGTGCGTAAAACCCGAGATGGATGGTTTGAAAACCCAAAAAATATAATTTAAAACTCGAACATTTGAATTCGCAGTTTGAAAAAAATTCTATGAAACAACTGTACCGAAATTTGCATATTGAAGTGCAGTCATATAATAGGGTAATTTAGCATAAGACGGCTCCCATTCTCCATAAATATCAACCAATGCCTTCTGCTTTCCACACCATACGTTCCTATATGACACTGTATATTGAAATTGATCATTAACGGTTGCCACAATAGCTTCAACTTTAACACCGAAATCTTTCTCAACAATATGTCAGACTAGTATGTCAATCATCCTTCCACTGAAATGTTTGTGGTCTCGACTCAATCTCGTAAATAAATAAGTGTGAGGACCCTCATATTTTGTGATTTGAAAATATTCATGTTTTTTCAACAATGCAGCACGAAGCCTCCATTTATAATTTTGAATATTATCTGATGATGCGCATCGTACGGACCATAATTTCAAATGCGACTGAACTATATTGTATGTCTGATGCTTAATAATATGATAAAGATCAACAGCTCTCCTTACATAATCTTTACTCTCAAATATTAGACCTTTAGAAAATTCAATCATTGAGGAGTCTCAAAACTGATAGTCAGAGTTCAATCTTCGACTAGCACTAACACAACCACCATCATCTAAATTTATATCGTTAAAAAATTATGGGGGTTCGTGCAAACGAGGTTGAGATTCTTCCACATTAATATTAGGCTGAACATCTTCGTCATCATTCTCATCTTCACCATCATCATCATTACTACTACTGTCCTCATCCATCCAATAGTCTTCATCTCCTCTTTCATTTGACTCAAAGCCTAGATTATTAGAATTTATTTCACCGATTATCCAGTCATCGTTCCCTATATGAGTGTCGTCTCCCGTACTTACCACTATTTCTAGCAAAGGAGAAGTCACCATAGCAGAAGACACAGGAGAAGTCACCATCGGACTTTGAATAATTGGACAACTAGGACCGGCAGTAGTAGAATGTTGTTATGCAAATATGGCCTCAACACTATCAATTTACACCATAG
The DNA here is from genome assembly GCF_000442705.2 of Elaeis guineensis. Classification (NCBI taxonomy): domain Eukaryota; kingdom Viridiplantae; phylum Streptophyta; class Magnoliopsida; order Arecales; family Arecaceae; genus Elaeis; species Elaeis guineensis. The sequence continues at coordinate 78,947,865 of NC_026004.2, read as the reverse complement.
GAGTTACGAAAGGTGAGGAAGGCCCAACAATATTGTCCGCTTGAGTTAAAATGCAACTATAGTATCCAAAGTTCGATACATCTTTTTTTTTAATATATAATTCTAAAAATCGATATTCTTAATATTTCAAAGAAAATATCAATATTTCTTTGACATCTTTATCATTATCAATTGGAACTAAGATATACTTGCTCTGTATTAACTGTCCCGACAGATTAGGAGATTTTTATTTCAATTTTATTTTATATTTTTTTTGTTTACAGAAATACTGCTATATAAATAGTTCAATAATTCTTGACGTGATCATGATGAAAATACTCTAATCATCTAGTTTGCAGGGTGACTGTACTGCACACCAGTTTCGTCATTCTGTATCATGCCATCATAATATAATAGTACACGAACTCGAGTACTTACCATTTTCTCAGAGAAATCTATGATAAAATCAAAATAAAAAAATTTAGTATTACTAATTATTTTGCCGTTTCAAAAGATTTACATGATAAATACATCATATCATCAACAAATAGGTACAGATAGATCCTATCCCATTCAAAAATTGTATTAATTCTATAGGTTAATTACATTAATCAAATGATACACAACAAGGACTGAAAAAAATTTCGACAGCATTTCTCCTTAGTTCTCCCCACACGACTGAAAATGTGTGAGGAAAACTAAAGAAAAATATAGTCCGAAATTTCTCTCGAACCCTCTGCATATCGTTCGAATAATGTAATTACCTATAGAATTAAATATAATTCTCAAACTGTCCAAACTGGACAATCAATTGACCAATGTATATATTTTACGGTATTCATATAAAAATATATAATCAAATATATATTTTATATGGATATCGTAGAATATCCTACATTGGTCAACTAGCAGGTCTACGTTTTCATAAAATACAATATATTTTAAAATTTTTAAATTAGGATCGAATCGAATTTTAAAACAAATCCGAATCTAATGAGACAAAAATAAAAAATAAAAAATAATAAAAAAAATAAAAAATAAAAAGATCGAAATAGAAGGACGTCGTAGGGCCGCACGGGCCGCCGTCGGGGGCCCACCGCTGGGCCGTTGGGGGCCCGCCACTGGGGGCCGCCGTCAGGCCCTGTGGGCCTGCCGTCGAGCCGTGTGGGCCTGCCACCGGGGGCTCACTGCTGGGGGGCCACCGCCGGGGCCGTCGTCGGGGGGCTGCCGCTGTGGGGCCACCGCGGGTGGAGATGGGGCGGGGTGGCCGGCCAAGGGAAGGGAAGGGCGGCCGGCCGGCCAAGGGAAGGGGAGGGGCGGGGCGGCCGCCGCCAGCCCACCGGCGGACCAACGAAATGGGGGGGCACGCGAGCCTGCCGCGGCCAGCTGTCGCCGATGGGCCAAGGAAAAAGAGGGGGAGAGAGAGAGGAAGAGGGAAGAGAGAGGGCGGTCGGCCAAGGGAGGAGGAGGGGCTGGGCGGCCGCCACCGGCCCATCGACGGACCAACCACGTGGGCCCGCCGTCGGCCGTCTGTCGCTGGTGGGCCAAGGAAAAAGAGGGAGAGAGAGGAAGAGAGAGAAAAGAGGAAGAGAGAGAGGAAGAGAAAGAGAGAAGAGGGAGCTCACCGCCGTCGGGAGCTCGCCGCCGTGCCGCGGAGAGGAGAAGGAAGACACGGAGAAGAGGGAGACGCTGGAGAAGAGGGGAGGGTTTTTTTTTTTGGATCTTGAGCTACAAAAATGCCAAAAGGAATGGCGTTTTCAAAAATATCATTCCCTTTGGCATTTTTATTTCAATTTTTTATTTTTTATTTTTTATCTTTTTTATAGTATTTTTAATTTTTTAGTTATTTTTATGTGATTTTTTAATAAAAAACTAAATTAAAATGGAGATAGTAATTTGAAATAATAATTTTTATTTGAATTAAAGTTAAAATTTTTATTTTTTTAATTTATAATTATAATTTTTATTTTTTTCCCATTTTTCCCCATTTTTTGACTTTTTTATGGTATTTTTTTATTTTTTTCAATTTTTTGGAATTCAAATTAAAATTTTAATTTTTTTATAATGTAAAATTATAATTATAATTTTCTCCCATTTTTATATTTTTTGGCATTTTTTTAGGTATTTTTTTCTTTGTTTAGAATATTTTTTAAAAAAATTAATTTTACATGAGAAAAATAATTTGAAATGATATTTTTATTTGAATTAAAATTAAAATATTTATTTTTTTATATTCAAAATTATAATTTTTATTTTTTTCTCATTTCTTTCTCATTTTTTCTTTTTTCATGGTATTTTTTATTTTTTTAATTTTTTTAGATTTTTTGAGATATTTTTTTAAAAAATTAATTTGAAATGATATTTTTTATTTTTTTAAATTTAAAATTATATTTTTTATTTTTTTTCTTATTTTTTTCTTTTTTTATGTATTTTTTAAAAAAATTAATTTGAAAAGGGGATTGTAATTTGAAATGTTGATTTTTATTTGAATTAAAATTAATTTTTTTATTTTCTTAAAATTTAAAATTATAATTTTTATTTTTTTAATTTTTATGGTATTTTTTATTTTTTTACATCAATTTTTTTCAGATAATTTTTTAAAAAGATAATTTGAAATGGAGATACTAATTTGAAATGATGATTTTTATTTGAATCAAAATTATAATTTTTATTTTTTTAAAATTTAAAATTATAATTTTTATATTTTTATTTTTTTTAAAAAAATAATAATTAAACTCGTCACTTGAAATGGTGTTTTTGAAAATGCCATTTCAAATGGTATTTTCAAAAACGCCATTTCAAATAGCATTTTAAGAAATGCCATTTGAAATGACGATTTTTTTTTTCATCATCTACGTGAAAAAAGGGTGGAAAAGGGGTGGTGACGTGACATCATAAAATACCATTCAAAATGACGTTTTATAGGGTTTGCATTGTTTTGATAAATAAGTTAAAAATTAGATTATTTTTGTAAATAAACTTTTTAATTATTTAGATAAAGCTCAGGGTGCCAATATGATTGTAAATTGATGTTTGTAACCCTAACTCTGGAGCTTGGATCAAATTAAGTTCGTAAAATTCAATATAAATTTATGGTGCATTTGATTTATGATAGAAATCGATTGGAATGAAAATTAAAATGATCATGTTCTCCAATATATTTAATTTATGATTGGAATCAGAATAGGATTTGAACATTAAAGAAGTATGAGGAATGAGTTTTAAAAAATTTAGATATTTCTATTTCTTCCTAAAATGAGAATAGGAACTAGACTCTCTTATATCAAATAGTTAAAATGGGAGTTAGTCAATATATTCCCATTCTAAAGCCCAATATCCCCTAACCAGCATTCCCTTCGTTAAGTTCAAATTCAAAAAGGCTATTCTAGTTCTAGAACCCCTACTACCCTTCTCTTATCACAACTTGCACTCTATCCATTAGCCTCAGCTTTAAGGATCCACTAAAAGGAGGACAGAGTGGATGTTGTTGCCACTGGATGTCATGAGACTACAGATTGCTTAGGCTTGCTATTTTCCATGATGTTGGAATAATTGGCTTTACATTGATGGCATCTTAAACTATCTGGAATGTTCCGGTTCTATAAAACTTCTCCAATATTCAGAAGCACAAGTTGTGATGGCCTCATGCAACCCATTCTCCCAATTAGACAAAATACCCAATGTTTTGGAATCCCATCCAAAATTATGCCTTCAATTCTCCTTATTTTAAAATAAAATTAAAAAAACCAAATTAGGGCCCAAAAAACCCTCATTTGACTGGAACCAAATGAATTTCAAACTGCTCAAACCCAATTTCGAAGCAAAGAAATAGTTCCTTTGTTATAATTCCATGTGAATAATGGACCAAAAAAGTTCAAAACTTTAAAGATATCAAAAACATATGGTTTCATTATTCTTTTATTCTTTGTTGCTCCCACTTTAAATCTCCTTCAAAATGCCAAGAATGAGGCAATGAACCCTCTCATCATGAATTTCAAAGCATAAAAATATTGCATCACATAGTTTCCTAGAAAAGTCACATGAATCTTTACTCATCTACCACTGTGGTTGTAAGATTGCGCTCCACACCAATGATCAAAATAGCTTGAGCCCAATGTTATTGGCATAAGCAGGATCACCGTAATAAGTGATCTAGCATGTATGGTAAGCATGCAAATGTGGAAACAATAGGTTAATTGAATTGGTTATTGGTTATTGCAGAACCGAAGGTATCCACTATGCACAATAGGAATTGGGATTTCTACAATTGCATAAATAATATATATTCTTTTGATTTTTACATTAATTTTTGAAAGTGATAATATAAAAAGAGTAACTATAAAATAAATTTAACTAGGAGGCTCTGAATCTAAACTAGAGACAGAAGGTAAGAAATAATAAACTATGAGGCTAAATCTAAACTAGAAGGCTAATCTAGAAGTAGAAAAGCAAACAAGAAAAGCTAACCTAGGATAACTAGTTGGATGCCTGACCAGCCAATCCACTTGATTCAATCACATTGATTTTCTCTTGAGCTTCCTGTGTATCCATGGACACCACACCCACTTCTCGCAAGACCTTCTAGATTCACACTAAAAGAAAGAGATCCTTTGAGTTGCATAAAGACTGCAATGAAGCTGCATCACAGCAAGATAAAGTTAGCTCCTAAAGAAAACACTCAAAGAGAGCTTCAAAATTCAAAAATATTCCCTATGACTAAAAAGAGGGGAAGGGAAGGGTATTTATAATGCTCTAGGGTCATTATATTATAAAAACTCATGGAATCCCATAGAATTTGACTAGAAGTTGAAAAAATTGCAAAAGAAGGCTTCTAAAATAATTTCTATGCCTTAAAAGCAATCTATACACTATATTAACTGAGAGACAGCCGCATTGTTATGGTGACACATATAGGTTGTTGGTGTACCCACCGCATGTCGCGATCGAAGAGAGCACTGCATGGCCGCCACATGTCAGTAGCTGCTTTGCTTGTTGTGTCTTACGATCAGATTTTTTTGGGGGTTGGCAGAATCTATTTCACCATGTGTCAAGATCCGGCTATGCCGCTGGAGGGGGTTGGAGCGATCTAGTCTATTTATACTAGATCTAGAGGCAAAACTGGCACAAAAGGAAAAAAAAAGAAAATGGGGATTCATCAAATGGAAGGAGCAGAGGGAAATGAAAAAAAAAAAAAAATCATGCTTCCATTACGTGGGCTACTGTGGTCCCCACCACATGTCACCATATGGCTATTCCTTCATTTTGTATCCTGGATTTGGAGGCCAAAAAAAGAGAGAGAGAGAGGGCAGCAGTGGAGGGAAAGGCACAAAATTATGCTCTCATTGCGTCAGATGTCACAGCTGACATATCCGCCACATATTGTCATCGGACTGGCTTGAGGGATGGGGTTCTCACGATCAGTTGCACCACATGTCAGCATCTAAATTTGTAGGTAGAACGGAAAGGAAGAAAAGGGGACAAAAGGAGTGGAGATTACTCATCGGAGGGAAGCAACAGAGGACAAAAAACTTCTAACCTGTAATAAATGAAACTTGAAACCTCATTAAAGAAGAAAGTGGCGTGGTGTGTGACGTGTCCGTTTCTTCCTTTGTGTATGTACAATGTTGTTTTGAAAAAAAAAAAAAAACAACCACGTTTTGGGCTCAAGAAATGGGAGAAGTGTTTGCTATTGCACTAGAGTTTACGAACCATTCCGGCATTTGGCTCATCATGATTTCCTACATGCCAAGCTATAGTCATCCGTGTGTCTAGAAGGATGGGGGCACCTGACGGCGAGAGGATAGACTATATGTACCTCGATTCCTCCAATGATGCTCCCCCATCACTATTCATTGAAATTGCAAGTTTTGAAGTTAGTGATCCTAACTTTTTATTTGTCGTATGCAGTGCATATTGAATCTACTGTTGTATTTTGTGTTATTTTTGATTTCCCTTCTTTACCAACTCATTAGATCAGTGAGGGGTTGCTGTCGGGTGGGCTACGGCCTTCTTTCTCCCGCAGGTCATCATTTGAGTAAGGGAGTTATCCGGCAACCGAATTTTTGAGCAGCAAATTTTCTTTCCAACGTATTTTGGTATTTCATCTGAGCATCAGGCCTTGTTACCCATTGTATGGCAGCCTTTTTTTTTTCCTATACCATATCTGTTACGGGGATACTGTAAGCATCTCGGATCGGCATTGCATCGCAAGACATTTTAGATTCTCGGATCATCAACATGACCGTTGATTGTCGTATGAGCTGAGGAGTCAGTCTCCCTGCTGAGCTGAGGCATCCGCGAAGTCTAACATGTGCATGAGCTGCCTCAACCGACTTATCCTTTCATTGTGTGCGACAGTTGTCCATCCCGAACAGTTAAAAATACGGTGTAACAGTTTCCTTTAATTTTGCGAGAATCATCAAGGGCTGAATTATCTCACTCACTATGGCAATTTCAATGGATCCGACAATCCCAGGATCACATGATCACATAGCTATGTAATCAACTATCCGATATCCTTCTATATAAACAACCAGAGTCCCGAGGATTTAAGTAAATCAAATCAAATCCCTTTCAGAGAACTCGTTGCCGCCTCCTTTGTTCTCTATTTTTCTGACTTAAGCGTCGGAAAGTCTTCACCAGAACCACAACCTTTGGTTTGGGACTTGTTTTGTAGATCTCTCCAACACCAGCATCCCTACACTAGAATCAGGCATCTGATTTCCAACATCAAACGTCCGTCTTTCGATCTCGACCGATTTGAGCAGCAATAGATAGAGGAAGGGTTACATTCATATTTATGGCTCTAAGATGAACATCTTCCCAACTTTTCAATGCCATCGCTTCCCAACAGACGGCCAACCAAGTCAATAATCAAGTTCAACCACGGGCACCAGAAGTCCTTCCACTGGCTCAATCGATCCTCCCGGCACCAGTCACGGCTGACCAATTTGGTCAGCTCTCTCAGCAAGTTCAACATCTAATGACCATAATTCTGATGGTCCAGATCTTTTTCGCACCCTTCCAAGCAGCACCACAGCCTCCCTAGGCTGTCCCTGCACCCCCCACGTGAAGAAAACATACGGCAGTGCTATACATATAATTTTAAAATTTTATGCAACAGATATATTAGATTAAATAATTTAATCTAATTTACATGCATAAGATCTAATCTAGACTACCATGTCAAGACCTATAATATGATTTAACATGCATTTAAGTTCTAAAAATACAAAACTGCATCGATTTAATCGATGCTGTAAACTAGATCTAATATTTAGATCTATCAATACCAGTTTAACAAGTTCAAAACTCATTACCAGATTGTGGATTGCTAATCTCCACAAATATCTCATGCAGGAGAGAGTTTCTTTTGGTTGCTCGTAGCTGCACGAAGATATCTGGCTTTTATAGATCGTCCACACGAAGATAGGTGCAGATTAGGCTTCTTGAAAGTGCTAGCTTCCAAGGATCTTTAAAGGCTTAACTCTTCTTCTTCTTTTGATATCTTGGATGCTCCAAAGGAGAAGAAGATCTAGAGGAAGAAGAGGAGAAGAAAGAGAGCTCTAGAGAAAAATTAAAATCAGCAAGGAGAACAAATGAGGCATCCACTATTGGAGCCCCCTTTATATAGCAAGGGAATTAGGGTTTTGGTCAAAGGGGAGGGTGCCAATATCTCCACGCCAACCATCAATTTTCGCATCCAAAAAATTTCAAAAATTGGTGTTGCCGTGAGGAAGAAATTAGGAATTTTTCAAGCCAAAATATTCTTCAAAAGATTTAAGAAAAAAATCCTTAGGCACCACCCTTCTTTTCAAGTATAAAAAATCTCTTTCCTTCTTATCTTCTTATCTCTAATTTGGATCGCATTCAAATTAGGCAGGAGATAAGATCATGACTCATCATGCTTTGTCGCCCATCCTTACTGGGCCCTCTCTCATCATGCCAAAAATCTCATGCCAAAACTATTTTGGCATTGAGAATAGAGGCATGGGTCCAGGGTGGTGCAAGAGATAAGGTAGAATCTCTGCCGATTGGGACTCTTCATTGCCAATTTGATTCTAAACCAAATTAAATCTGTTTTGAAGCCAATGATAGAAATGAACCTAATCTAATTAGAAGTCCAATTATCTCAATATATTCCTAACCTAATTAGAAATTAGTTGAGTCTAAGTCCTGATCAAATCAGGATCAAATTTTTCTTGCAATTAAGCTTGATCAAAACAAACCCAAACTAAGTCAAACTGAATCTAATTCAATTAGACTAGATTCAAAGCTCTTTGCTCAATCAAATTGAATCAATTATCAATCTAATTGCTAATTAATTTTCTATTAATAGTAGAATCCCAGTCCAGTGAGACTCTTTACTAGAGTCGCAATCCAATTGGACTCTTCAGCCATCAGATCTGACTGAATTTTCTAATGTGTGTGATCCCATAGGTTCAAATCTAAGCCGGTAGCATAAGAACAACTTCTTATACTAATCGATGTAACTATCTAGCAATAGAACTCGATGTTTAGATAGATCGAAAGATTGCAAAGCAACATTCTAGACTCTACTGATGTATGGTTACCGTATAATTCATCCCTTTGACCCTAATGCTCAAGGTAGCCTAAGATTTGACTGTCAACCCTAATATAGTCGATCATATTATATTTTAATCTTTCAAATCTATTACATAGATTATCATGGTTAAGATTTTACTAAATTAAAATACACTGATGCATATCTCCTATTAATTCAGAGGGGTCAATTCCATCTTGACTAATGCACCAACTTGATAAGTACTTGATTGCACCCAGTAACCTTCCGTCACTGAATTAAAAATTTAGATGGTCCAGTACTAAAGTATAGTGAGTTACTTATAAGTCACCATGGTGATTTCAGATCTGAGGGACAGTTATACATATATCCTTCACGAGCTACTCTTGACAACAAAGTGCTCGACAAATAGTCACGTTCGGTGCGAATGTACACCTACATTCCTCCTGCATGCCATACCAATATTTTCACACTCCTTGGTTAAAAGGACAACCAATTTATATGACACACAATGATCTATACTCGATGTTGCTATCATCCTATTAACAGCATATCATTCGATTGCAAACACGTTTTAAGAACTAAACGATAAATCCTTCTTTGTCGATTAAATATAGTCCTAAAGACTTCATCACAACATAGGAGTTCAAATAAGATGGACAAAATATGATGAAAAAGTCAAATAATTTTTATTAATAAAAATTTATATATAATTATAATTATGAGTACAATCATCAACAAGCTGACGATTGACTTTGGGACACATTTTCCAATAACTCCCACTTGGACTAAAGCCAATCGATACAGTATCGTATACCTATCTTTGACTTGTGATCATCTAATTCTTTGATTTTGAGAGCTTTAGTAAATGGATCGGCTAGGTTCTTCTTTTCTTCGATCTTCTGAAGGTCGACGTCACCTTGATCCATGATCTTCTAGATAAGGTGGTAGCGATGCAGAATATACTTGGTGCACTGATAGAACTTTGGCTCCTTGGCTTGAGCAATGGATCCAGTACTGTCGCGTATAACAGGATATGGCCATCAATGGAAGATGCCACTCTGTGCTCGCCGATGAACTTTTGCAACTATACAGCTTCCTTCGCAGCATCGGATACTGCGATATACTCTGCCTCGCAAACAGAGCCAGCCACAGTGTGCTGCTTAAAATTTTTTCAGTAGATTACTCAATCATTCAGGATAAAAATATAATCCAACACACTTTTGCTATCGTCATGGTCTGATTGAAAGCTGGAGTCGGTGAACCTCACTAGTTTCAAATCAGTCTCATCATAAACAAGCCAATGGTCTATAGTATTTCTCAAATACTTAAGGATGATCTTTATGACCTTCCAGTGATTCTCTCCTAGATCAAACTAGTATCTACTCACTATCCCTAGTATGCCACGTCTGGTCCTGTACATGTCATGGCATACATTATAGAACCCACTGTCGAAGCATATAGAACTCTACTCATATGCTCTCTCTCTTGAGAAGTTGTAGGACAATTTCTCTTTGAGAGAAAAATTTCATGGCCTATCGAGAGATAGCCTTTCCTAAAATTCTCCATGCTGAACCCCTTCAATATAGTGTCTATGTACTTGGACTGAGATAATCTAAGCAATCTTTTCGATCTATATCTATAGATCTTCATCCCAAGGATGTAGGATGCTTTTCTCAAGTCCTTCATAGAGAACTGAGATGATAATCAGACTTTTATTTTTTGTAATGCAGAAATATTATTTCTGATTAAGAGGATATCATCCACATATAGAATAAAAAATATAACCACAGAGTCATTTATCCATTTGTAAATATAGGGTTCTTCTCCATTCCTAACGAAGCCATACGTTCTGATAACCTTATCAAAATGCATATTCTAACTCCTAGATGTTTACTTCAATCCATAAATGAATCTTTGAAGCTTACACATTTTAGAGTTATCTATGAATGTGAAATTCTCAGATTATATCATATACACCTCTTCTTCCAACTCTCCATTTAGAAAAGCTGTTTTCACATCCATCTGCTAGATTTCATAATCTATATGTGCCGCTATCGCAAGCATAATTCGAATGGATTTGAGCTTTGTCACAGAAAAAAATATCTCGTCATAATCAATACCATAATGCTAACGATAACCCTTGGCAATCAAATAGATTTTATAGATCTCCACCTTCTCGTCTGCACCTCTCTTCCTTTTGAAGACCCACTTACACCCTATGGGTTTCACCCCTTCAGGTGGGTCAACTAATATTCATACATCATTGATCTTCATAGATTTCATTTCGAATTTCATGACTTCAAGTTATTTATCAAAGTCGGACCTCTGTATTGCATCCATATAGGTGATTGGATCCTCATTGTTCTCATCAACTTCAACAAGATCTCCATCTCGGATCAAGAAATCGTAGTATTTGTCCAGTTAACACGATACTCTATCAGATCTTCTTAATGGTGCCTCTACAATAAATTTTAGATTTAATATCATCAAATCCAGTTCTATGGGTTCACTAAATTGTGTTGGTTCTACTTGTTAAACTTCATCAAGTTCAATCTTAGAGATATTAATTTCTTTTCAAAATTTTTTTTTTCTCAAAAGACTGTCCTAAGGCTGACAAACACTTTTTGTTCATCAGCAAGGTAGAAGTAAAATCCCTTAGTTTCTTTGGGATACCCTATAAAATTATATTTATCAGATCTGGCTCTAAGTTTGTCTATTTTCAAATATTTGACATAAGTCAGACATCCCCAAATCCTAAGATGAGAGAGTCCTGACTTACATTCTGTCCATATCTCATACGATATTTTATTTATAAATTTACTAGGAACCCTATTAAGCACATAACAAGCTGACTCGAGTGCATATCCTCAAAAAAATATCGACAGACTAAAAAAGCCCATCATAGATCGAACCATATCTAACTGGGTTCGATTTCTCCTTTCTAATACGCTATTATGTTGTGGCATTTCAGGAGGCGTTCATTGAGAGAGAATCACATTCTCTTCAAGATATGTCAGAAATTCATCAGAAAGATATTCACCTCCTCGATCTGATCAAAGAGTTTTAATATTCTTTTTAATTTATTTCTCTACCTCATTATAGAATCTTTGAACATTTCAAATGATTCGAACTTGTGTTTCATCAAGTAGACGTACCCATATCTAGATAGATCATCTATGAATGTAATGAAATAGTGATACCCTCCTCTAACATTTATGCTCATGGATCCACATACATCAGTATGTACCAGATCTAGAACATCATTGGCTCATTCTCTTTTTTTGAAAAAAGGTGACTTGGTCATCTTTTCAAGTAAGCAAGACTCACAAGTAGGTAACGATTCATAATCATTGTTATCAAGAATTCCTTCTTGAGCTAACTTGTTCATCCTGTTCTTGTTGATATGACCTAACCTACAATGCCAAAGGTAGGCATCTGTGACATCGATTATTCTAGGATGTTTATTAGAGGTGTACATTATATTAGATCGTGATACAACATAAATCTCATTGTTCAACTATCCACGCATTATAGTAACACCATTCAAAATGATATCACAAAAGCTTTTCTTTATTGAAATTTTATAATTCGATTTGGTTAAAAAGCCTACAGAAATGATATTTAAAAGAAAACTGGGATAGTAATGATAATTATTTAGAACAATAAAATGAAACTCGAATACAAGCTTGATAATTCTTAAAGCTAGAATTGGAACTGATCTTCCATCTCCAATGTTCAGAAATTTCTCACCATCTTCAAATCTTCTACTGATCTGAAGATCCTGTAATGAATTACAAATGTTAATAGGGCTACCGGTATCGAAGACCTAGATCATTGTATCAAAAACTGAGGAGTTACAAAGTGTTATCATATTATTATTTTGTCCAGCAACCAATTGCTTTTTCTTCTTTGGCCTGTTCGAATCAAGGGAAGCTAAGTATTGAGGATAGTTCTTCTTTTGGTGATCCTGTTTCTTACAATAGAAGTACTCTGTCTGACTTTGGTCGGTCTGGAACTTGGGCTTCTGGGTCTGACTCCCAGTACTTTCCACCTTCTTATTCTTTTTTTTCTTTCCTTTCTTAAAGGACGATGCCCACCCGAACAAGATTCTCCTACCATATTCATCATCTCCTTATGAAGCTGGTGATCCTTCTCAAAAGTCTGTAGCAATCTCAACAGACCTTGATAGTTGACTACAAGCTTTGTCATTCTAAAATGACTGAGAAATGACAGGTAGGATTTGGACAGGAAGTTCAGGATCGCATCCTTTTGCAGCTGTTCGTGCAAGAGGAAGCCGAGCTTACTTAGTTGCTTGATCTATTCGATCATATACAATATATGATTGATGATCGATACTCCCTTTCTCATCCGACTATTGAAAATGGTACAACTAGTCTTGTACCACTCAATATCGTTGGGAGTATCAAAAGACTCTCTCAACACCTTGAGCATGTCTTCTGACTGAGTCTCTTTGGACTTTCGACTGAACTTGTCATTCATCGTAGCCCGCATTATACAATGAACCATGGTGCGATCGTTGAGCCACTTCAAATAAGTGTCTCAAATCATGCCACGAGCATTGGGAGCAGGCTCTTCAGGTGTCAGATCTATAATGACATATAAAATTCACTCGTACTTCAGGATGATTTTAAGTTTTCGATATCAATTATTGAAATTGAGTCTTGTCAACTTCTCACTATCCAACAGTGATCGGAGTGATAAGTTTGAGGCTATATCTGCACAAAAAAAAATCAAAACCTAATCAGTATATGAATTAATTAAGCTTAAAGATATGAACTTTAGTCTCAAAGTTTTTTCACTATCTTATACGAATTGGTAGCCTCCACCTCCAACTCGAGAAATTATCTTAATTTTTTAACAGGTACTAGAATCCATATAGACTGCACACGAGCCCAACTTTGGCTAGCTCACCCATGTGCATCCATGATAAGTTCATTAACCAATTATTTTACCAAATAATTTTTAGTATTTAATTTAGCCCCAGATAATTTTTTAGTTGACTTTGATCTTCTCTGCAAGTCCTGGTTAGATCCAACCATTAATATGATCATACTTACAAATCTAACTATCAAATAATCAGGCTCAACTTTGGTCGGCTAACCTGACCACTAGCTAGAGAGACTCGACTAAGTCATCATATTATGAATAATAATTCCAATAGCAGATGAGCACCAGGCCTTTGGGCCTCCAATGATCATTATACTATTGGATCCATTATCACCCAACTTAATGGGAGACTATGATTTAGTTATTACCATAACTATCTCATTTTAGAGACCTAATAATTTAAAAAATTTAATTTATAAATTATAAAAAAAGAGAGAGAAGATCAACTAGTAAACTACAATCCTCCCACTGATTTCACCAAGTCATTGAATTGGATTAAGATCATACTGGTTGAAATAGCACCTAAATCAGTCACACTGATCAACCTTAATAGTATAGGATCAACTTAAATTACTTAGCAATCTAATCAAAATATAATTCATCAAATTAGTCAGATAAGTGAGATCAATGGGAGGGTCTGCTAAGCTTGTCTTAGACACCATAGAAATGGCTAGGTAAGCCACTCCCAATTAAAAATCATCGATTGAAATACCAAACTTACCTTAGATATCAATTGATTAATTAGTTTCTATTTGACCAACCTAATGATTCAGATTCAACCACTGAGCCACAATCAAGGTCTATTTGATCTAATCAAAGATATAGACTTGACCATCTACAACTATTGTATTAGAAAAATTCTGATTTAATCTAATTCAATATTTGGTTAAACATAATCAATTTTTTTACATGGTCAATTAGTTATTTGATTCTAACTTTAGGTCTAATCCAATTAAGAGGATCCAATTTTAGCTAACCTCTGCCTCATATTTTATATAATATTATTAGATCTTAAATCACAGTTCTAGATCTAATCGATTCAATATTTAATTCTTAATTAAGTTTAGCATCAATGTAGTTTAGGTTTTCAAATTATTTCTCATGTAAATTTTTTACATTAAATTATAAAATTATTTTAGATCATATCTAAATTTTTATGATTTAAATCAAAATAATTTTGATTATCAAGATTAGATGTAACTAATTTTCTTTGCAATGTACATCATATATAACAAATCCTAGAATTTCAAGATTTAGGGTTTTGCAAGAAAGTAAATTTTTTCTTTCACTTTCTTCTTCATGGGACCTCACAGTGGTATCCCTGCATGCCATAAGAGCACTCTATTGAATGAGAAGAGAGGGTCATGTAATCCTACTTGCTCCTATGATCGGATGGCCTGATGATTACCTAATTCGAGTATTTTGCTAGTCAGATCATCTAATCTAATATGATCAAAAATCAGATCTAAAAATAAAATATATTTAGATCTAATCTAAATAATAAATAATTAGATCTAATAACATATAATTAGATGTAAAAGCATATTAAATCATATCATAAGGAACATGACTCTGATACCAATTGAAGAAAATATACGATAGTGCTATGCATGCAAATTTAAAATTTTACGTAGCGGATATGTTAGATTAAATAATTTAATCTAATTTACATGCATAAGATATAATCTAGACTACCATATCAAGATCTATAATATGATTTACTATATATTTAAATTTAAAAAATAAAAAATTACATCGATCAAATCGATGATGCAAACTAGATCTAACACTTAGATCTATCAATATTAGTTTAACAAGTTCAAAACTCATTATCAGATTATGGGTTGCTGATCTCCACAAATATCTTGCATAAGAGAGAGTTTCTTCTAGTTGGTCATAGCCGTACGAGGATATCCGACCTCTACAGATCATCCACACGAAGATAGATGCAGATTAGGCTCCTTAGAAGTACTAGCTTGTAAGGATCTTTGAAGGCTTAACTCTTCTTCTTCTTTTGATATCTTGGATGCTCCAAAGGAGAAGAAGATCTAGAGGAGGAAGAGGAGAAGAGAAAAAGCTCTGGAGAAAAATTAAAATCAACAAGGAGAACATATGGGGCATCCACTATTGGAGCCCCCTTTATATAGCAAGGGGATTAGGGTTTTGGTCAAAAGGGAGGGTGCCAATATCTCCATGCCAACCATCAATTTTGGCATCCAAAAAATTTCAAAAATTAATGTTGGCATGAGGAAGGAATCAAAAAATTTTCATGCCAAAAAACTATTCAAAATATTTAAGAAAAAAATCTCTAGGCACCATCCTTCTTTCCAAGTATAAAAAATCTCTTTCTTATCTCCTTATCTCTAATTCGATCGCATTCAAATTTGGCAGGAGATAAGATCATGACTCATCATGCTTTGTGGCCCACCCTTACTGGGCCCTCTCTGATCATGCCAAAAATCTCTTACCAAAACTATTTTGGCATTGAGAATAGAGGCATGGGTCCAGGGTGGCGCAAGAGATAAGGATAGAGTCCCTGTCGACTGGGACTCTTCATTTTCAATTTGATTCTAAACCAAATCAAATCTGGTTTGAACCCAATGATAGAAATGAATCTAATCTAATTAGGAGCCTAATCATCTTAATAAAATTTTAACCCAATTAAAAATTAGCTGAGTTCAAGTCCTGATCAAATCAGGATCAAATTTTTCTTGCAATTAGACTTGATCAAATCAAAACCAAACTAAGTCAAACTAAATCTAATTTAATTAGACTTGATCTAAAGCTCTTTGCTCAATCAAGTTGAATCAATTAGTAATCTAATTACTAATCAATTCTCTACTAATAGCAGAGTCTCAGTCTAGTGGAACTCTCCTTCAGAGTCTCAATCCCAGTGGGACTTTTCACCAGAGTCATATTCCAATTAGACTCTTCAGCCATCAGATCTAATCGAATCTTCTAATGTGTGTGATCCTATAGGTTTGAACCTAAGTCAATAGTATAGAAATAAATTTTTATACTAATCGATGTAACCATCTAGCAATGGGACTCGACGTCGGGATAGATCAAAAGATTGTAAAGCAACATTCTAGAATCTATTGGCATATGATTATCGTATAATTCATTCTTTTGATCCTAATACTCAAGGTGATCTAGAGTTTGACTGTCAACCCTAATATAGTCAGTCATATTATATTTCAATCTTTTCAATCCATCACATGAATTATCCTGACCAAAATTTTACTAAATTAAAATACACTGATGCATATCTTCATCTTGATAAGTATTTGATTGCACTCAGAAACCTTCCATCACTGAATTAAAAATTCAAATAGTCTGATACTAAAGGACAGTAAGTTGCTTACAAGTCATTGTAGTGATCTCAAGTCTGAGAGACACTTATACCCATACTCTTCATGAGCTACTCTTGATAGTAGAGTGCTCGACAAATGACCACGTCCGGTGCGAATGTACACCTACATTCTACCTGCATGCCATACTAGTATCTCCACACTCCTTGATTAAAAGGACAACTAACTTATATGGTACATAACAATCTGTACTTGATATTGTTATCATCCTATTAACAGCATATCATTCAATTGTGAATATGTTTTAAGGACTAAATGACAAATCCTCCTTTATCGATTAAATATAGTCCTAAGGACTTCATCACAATATATGTGTTCAATTAAGATGGACAAAATATGATAAAAAGTCAAATAATTTTTATTTAATAAAAATTTATATAATTATAATTATGAGCACAATCATCAACAGGTTGATGATTGTCTTTGGGACATATTTTTCAATACCATGATAGTGCATCACATGGTTCCCTCAATGGTGCTGTCTGTGCCTTCCATAGTGGCGTCTCTACAGAATCTTGCTTCAATTATGGCTCCACAACCACCATCTCAACTAGAGTCGCAGGCACCTCTTCGAAGTTCGGAGAGGAGGCTGACTTATCAGAGTCATCTTAGGGCCTAGCAATCGATTCGACGGTGATCTCCAAGCCCACAATCGGACCATGACTCCACCTCCGAATGTCGATCTCCTATGTTTTCTGAGGCTGATACCGTCCATGAGGTCGACTTCGAAAGATGATTCCAGGAGCTCGATCAGTAGTTAGATCAAAAAATAGAAAAAGTCCTCAACAATAATGGCTCCTTGGTGCTGCTTTATAAAGGGTATAACAGCCAGTCGCCCTTCATCCTGAGGATTGTGCAGGAACCACTCTCCCTGCACTTTAAGTTGCCTTAACTGGAGGTCTATGATGGGACCCCTGACCCCGTTGACCATGTGGAGACCTTCAAGGCAGTAATGCTCCTTCAAGGGGCATCAGATGCAATCCTCTGTTGAGCATTCCCTCCAACCCTCAAGGGGGCCGCTCTGCAGTGGTACTTGAGTCTAAGGCCAGCATCAATCTATTTCTTTGAAGATTTATGTCGATCTTTCATCGACCATTTTATGAGCAGCCGACGATAGTAGAAGCAGTCCGACTACCTCCACACCATCAAGTAAAAAGAGGATGAGTCGATCCACTCCTTCATAAATAGATTCAACTTGATGATTTTGGATGTCCAAAGCTTGGACCAGTCGACCGCGATGGCTACAATGATGAGCAGTTTGCTGAAGAATGATTTGAAAAAGTTGTTAATAAAAATTTATCCCCGAGATCTCTCGGATATGCTTGCCCATGTGGAGATGTATGTCCACATGGAAGAAGCCTTTGTCGATGATACTCTTACTGATTCAGTCACGACAGGATCCAGCAAGGATTGCCATCCGAGGTGAATAGAGAAAAGTCGCCTGCGCTCCCGATCTCCACCCTTGAGGTGGAATAATGGGGGTCAAGATCGTCAATCTCGGAGTCCTCTGAGAAGGGTTCGGCAACTATCACCACTTGGGTTGTATGATAGCTACGTGCCCCTCACTATCCCTTAGAGAGAGGTATTTTTACCAGTGGGGCTGGAGTTACCTGTGCCTAAACTGATGAGAACGAGGTCGGAATGTCATCGGGATCCAACTAAATATTATTTTTATCACCATGGCCGTGGCCACGATACTGAAGATTGCCATCAGCTTTGCGACGAGATCGAGAGGCATGTTAGGCAGGCTGGCTAATTCATTTTGTTCGGAGAGCGGCCTCTCAATGCCGAGCTCTGAGAGCTCTGCAGCCACCTCCAATGTCTCAGCAGTCTCTCCCTCTGCCTTGGCCACAGCAAGTGCCAGCTAGGCAGGAGCGGCATCAAGTCAGAGAGTAGGTGGTTGAAGAAGAGTCCGTCCCAGGAGAAATCCATATGATTACTGGGAGGGTCGTCTGGGCCCCCGATGGGCCTAGATTTTAGAGAAGGCCTGCTTGACGGGCGCCCCAACTCGGCTCACGTCTATGTGAGGTAACCAAATACTGACTAATTTATCTTTTACAGAAGAATATGAATTTTTTCACTTGGACTATTGCAAACATTCTCGGCATCAACACTGAAACAATATACCATCACCTAAGGGCGGACCCAACTTATTGACCAAAAAAGCAGAAGAGGCAGAGTCTCGCCCCAAAACGTTAGGAGGTTATAACTGAGGAAGCTAAAGTAACTCGATGGAACTTCAATTTAAATTCGACAAACCTCTGCATGTATTATCAATGATGTAATCATGCTTTCTATGGAAATAAAACTTGCAGGGCCACTAGTTTATGATGGGCACTCGAGTTTTCCAAGAGTTGCTTCCTCCTCCTACTTGAGATCCTAAAGCACAATGAAGGTCAACTAACGTAAGGGATAACTTATCAGACCCTCAGAAGATCGTCGAGAGTGCATATGACAAGCACAAGCTCACCGTCGACACATAATATCTCTCGCACGAAGATGAGAAGTGCTAGATGCCATAGGCACAAGATCGTCGTAAGCACACAAAGCTACTCATGAAGGATAATTTATCAGACCCTTAGAAGGTTGTTGAGAGTGCATGCCACAAGCACAAGCTTATCGTCAGTACATAACACCTCTCGTATGAAGACGAGAAGTGCTAGATGTCGTAGGCACGAGATCACCGCAGGCATACAAAATCACTCATGAGGGATAACTTATCAGACCCTTAGAAGGCCATCGAGAGTGCATGCCATAGGTACTAGCTCATCGCCGGCACATAATTTCTCTCGCACGAAGACGAGAAGTGCTAGATACCGTAGGCATAAGATCATCGCAGGCACATAAAGCCACTCGTGAGGAATAACTAATCAGACATTTAGAAGGCCGTCGAGAGTGTATGTCACAGGTACAAGCTCGCCATCGACACATAATACCTCTTATGTATACAAGATCGCTGCAGGTACACAAAGCCACTCATGAGAGATAACTCATCAAACCCTCAAAAGATTGTCGGGAGTGTATGCCACAAGCACAAGCTCGCCGCCAGCACATAATACCTCTCGTACAAAGATGAGAAGTACTAGATGCCGCAGGCATAAGATCACCGTAGGTACACAAAGTCACTTATGAGGGATAACTTATCAGACCCTTAGAAGGCTATCGAGAGTGTATGCCATAGGCAGAAGCTCACTGCCGACACATAATACCTCTCATGTGAAGATGAGAAGTGTTAGATACCACAAGCACAAGATCGCTGCAGGCACACAAAGTCACTTGTGAAGACTCTTATCAGACCCTCAAGAAGACCTCGACAGCTCCGAGGTAGGGCTAACTTACAAGATCCCTGCAGAGCCTGAGTCATTCAAGAAGTGGAAGGAGACCTTTAGGAAACCTCTAAAGGGATAACTAATTAGACCTTCAGAAGTCCACGGAGAGTGCAAGATGCCGTAGACACAAGCTCACCGCTGCCACACATTAACTCTCACATGAAGATGAGAAGAGCAAGATGCCGTACGCACAAGCTTGCCGCTGGCACACACTGCCTCTCACATGAAGATGAGAAGAGCTAGATGACATAGGCATGAGATCACAGCAGGTACACAATACCACTCATGAGAAATAGCTAATCGAGCACTAGAGGAAAAAAAAGACAACATACGCCAGAATAATCATCTCAACAGTATTCCTTCCGTCTGAAGCATTGTCTCAAACTCAGAAATAGGGAGATAGTATTGAGATGACTATTATGATGCCTCAATTATGCTAAAGTTGAGCTACCTAGAACTTCACTCGTATTGAGCTGAACAATATTGATATAAGCATTTGACTGTGCTAATCTCTATGGGTCGAGCAAAGCACGTGCTATGCTATTCTCTATGAGCTGAGCAAGATTTATACAGAATTCACAAATTCAAATTTAAAGACAAGCAAAGCAATTCATTTTATCAAAGTCTTTACAAAGAAAAAGCTGATACATGCTTTACAAAGAGAGGACAATTTCTCCAGACAATGTCTTACGAGCAGGAGAAGAAAATAAGGAAGGTAAGAAGAAGAAGAGGGGGATGGGAGAAGATAGAGAGAAAGATAAAAAAAGAGGATGAGGAGGGATGTCCCACTACAATCGATGGAACATCAGACCGGCTAGTTGAGCTGGTTCGATCTTCATCCATCAGGGATCTCGTCTCCACACTATCCAGTGAGCTGATTCAATCTTCATCCATCGAGGCCTCCATCTCTTCATTGGTACTGCCAGCATCTATGTCGTGAAGTTCTAGATACGGTATTATTTTCTATAGATGGGTCTTACAATCGTCAAAGCCCTGGATAAAGACGGTGGCTGCGACATCTCCCTTCTGAATGCTGTAGAATTTTGGAACTCTACAATACATCATTCCTGAATTGCAGGCGAGATGTACTTAGGCAGAGGGGGAAGATAGTCATAGGAGGCAAAGGAGGGGGAGCCCCACAGGAGGATGATGCACTAGTCCATCTAATTTGCTCCCTTTCATGAGCTAGATACCTCCGACGGGCATCCCTTGTAAAGATATTCCACTCTCTCACTCATTGCTTGATTTGCTCAAGGATGGCAGATTCGAAGGCAAAGACATGGCATCAATCGAAGAAAAAGACTCCTTGCCACAGAAGGAGAAGTGGAGATTCTTTTGCTCTTTGGTTCTTTATTTATAGATGCTAGCAACCGCATCAATCGCCAATCTGTGCTTCTCAAAAGTTAATGCCCAAGCTATTAATGATGTACTTTCTCTAGAACAAAAATAAATCCCTACGATGCTTCGCAAAATATAATGGACCCACATGGTGTATTTTCTTAGCCCCCGTGCCGTTTTTTAGGCATAATCTTATCGGATGAAGTTATCTACCACCATTCTCCATAATCATCTACATTTAAGGGAGCAAAATGAGGTTATCGTTCAAAATTGAATTACCTCAAATTGAATTGCCTTAGATCGATGTAAGTAAATCCACTAGCCGAGGTATTTTATTCCTTTCAAGTTTTCTTACAAATAATCCCAAAAAGATCAAAAAAAAAATACAGAAATTATGAGGCGATGCCTGGATTTGAGGTGCCAGCCGCTGAGACATCCATGGTGATAGGATCTCAAATTTTATTAAAAAAATTTAAGTCCAGATTCAGATATTTGACGGCAACTCGGGCTCGAATAGATTGCCTTGCAATATCATAAGCATCGATGGAGTATTCAATCCTTTTTTCCTCACATTTTTTAGAGGCCTGAAAGTCCTGCATAGCCTGAGAAGTAGCCTCAGCTGTTCGCTTTTCTTCAGCCCCTAGGCAGACCTTCAGCCCTTTTATTTTCCCAAGCAGCCGAGAATTCTCCTCGACAGCTTTCCTAATGCCGCTTCAGCATCTTCGGCTCTCCTCTCGACGGCGTTGGCTCTTATAGAGACTTCATTGATCTTCTCCTTGCCTTCTCTCTAGCTCTTTTGAGCATCTCAGCTTCGAGCCCAGACTTCTTTGCCTCTTTGATCAATTTATAAAAACTTTCAATATATCCGTTCAGATAATGGGCAAGCTGGTAAGTAGAGAAAAAATTCATAAGTGAAAAATGAGCATACAGTAGGTGCTAAGTGAGAAAATCCCAACATACCCAGATAAAGCAATCCATATCTCCTCTCCTCATTTTCCTTCAAGGGATGCCCAGTAGCTTGTTCGCATCAGTAGGGAGGAGCAGTTCGGAGAGTAGCTTGCTCGCCAGTGTGGGATCCCTCAGCACTGAGGCCTCAAGCTTTAACCTAGGTGGTACAGTCCCAGATGCATTGGCAACCTTGATGGGAGCCTCATCCGAGGAAGGCTCAACTGCGGGTGAAGCTTATTGGGTCGGAGAACTGGAAAGTATGGGTAAGCTCAGAATCACCTCCTTCAGGCCTTGCTCTACGTGACCCACCTAGTAACCTGCAGCATTAGAGATAGTAGACAAATTCTCTCTCACCTGTGCAATCTCATAACCCTCTCTCCAGCTTTAATCTGGAGGTTCTTCCCGTAACAGGTTTGGCACCTCTTTTCCACATAATTTTTCTCTCTCTTTTTAATGGGCTCGAGCTCTTTCCGACATCCAATTTTGCAACCATCATGGAAATCCAATTGTAAGACGAACAAAGTCAGAATAATTAAGATCGGAACAGCTTACTCGCATACCTTGAGGAGCAACTTGGCTGATACTGACATTAAACAATGTCTGAGCTGACAGCAGCTCCTTCAACTCTCGAATCTTGAAACCCCACAGAGCTGCCATCTCCTGCTCTAGAGTCTTGTTCATTGAAGTCTCCTTTAACGAAGCCTCTTGGGGTTTGCCCCAGATAGTAAAGTTTTAGCCTTCGCGTGACATTTGTAAGATGAAGAGGAACTTTGACTTCCAGTCGTGCACAGTGGACAGCATACCCGAAAACATCAAGCGAAAGCCATTCTTTTTTCTCAACGGAGTTACATACCACCACCCGTGCAAGTCAGGATGCTGCTTGAGGCTGAATAGAAAGTAAAAGAATGTGACGTTTGGCATGATCCCAGCCAACACACATATCGTGGTGAATCTGTAGATATGCCACCATGCATTCGAGACCACCATGCATGGTGATATTTCGAAGTATTGGAGGAGCGCCATGAAAAAGAGGCAGAGAGAAAGCCTCAGTCCAGTCCAAAAGCACTCCTCATAGAAGCCCATACATCCCAGAGGCAGACGGTAAACTTGATCATTTGGTCCCGAGATTTTAAGCTGAAATGCAGGAGATATTTGGTACTGCTCATGCAGCACAATTATGTCTTGCTCTATCATTTTTGACTAGAAGCCCAGCGGTGCAAAGTTAGGCTCCATGGTTTTCATATTTCTCTCTCTCGTGCAGAAAAGTCATAAAAAGATGAAGAAGAGAGAAATTCGCAATGGAAGGAGAAGATAACCACGGCTCTGTAAGGTCTGCACCTCATCCTGTTTAGAGATTTTAAATAACCTCAAACTCGAATGAGACCATCAAAAGTCGCACTCTGTCTGCACATTAATTGCAGTTGACGTATGCCGTTGGAGGACTAACGTACGTGCGATGCATGGAGATTACGAATGGACTTGATTGCTATCGCTGATATGGTAGTTAATATCAGTGGCAGACAAATCATATTTTACACCACTTTCTAAAGGGGTGCATACAGACGTGCACCAGTTGCTCCCACGCGAAAGGCAATTCAAAATCTAACCTTCGATAGGTGTGAAAATTCATTCCGGATCATAATGAAAATTATAATCTCTTACGATTCTAATCGCAACTCGAATTAGCTCGAATTTTAGCCTTACCTTCAGCTCGGCTCGTGCCTTGCTTAAAGCATAACAGGCGAGGTATTCACCTGAGCTATGACTCTAGTTTTTGTAGTTATAGTCGAGGGCTAAGCACACATTAAATTTTTTCATATATTTTAAAAAAATATAATTCATATTTATCAATAGAAGAGGATTATATTTGTTCCTGTGATGATTTTATTACAAGACCAGGAACCTTGGATCACACAAAAAAAGAAGAGGAGAGCATAAATCATTTTTCAAGAGGATTGCTAGGGCAATCATTTGTAGGATGATATTCCTTAGTGCAGATGATGCCTTCGACTTGGATGGATGCATCGGTCTTGTCTGTCTCATCTAGAAAGTATGATGTCATCGTGAACCTTGATAAGTTATCAAACAACATTGCCTGCAAATCCTCGTCTAGATAATCAGTTCGAAGCTGCTGAATGAAGTCAGGAGGAGGTGCACCTGGGCAACGAACTTGCACTTTTCAAAGCCCACGAAGAATGCTGCCCTGCAAGCTTGGGCTATAACCTTAGCTTTTCCTTTCTCCAACTACTTTCTCCTGCTTTCAGCATGTTTAAGTAAAATCTCCTGATCTATAAATTTATCCTAGAGAAGCTTGTGATTTATCTTTTTCTCTTCCTATTTTTTCTTCAGATGCTCCACCTCTGATCCAGCCTCCTGGATTCCCGAGAATAGTTCTGGGGAGGTCTGAACTCCTTTGAAAGTAGAACACCCATCTCCTCGAGGAACTCTCTCTCCACGGCTCATCCCTCTGAAGTCCTGGTCCTATTGGATAGACCCCCACTAGGGCTCCTTTGAGGGTGAGTTTCAAGATAAGGAGAGCCCTTTCTCCCTTCAGGTGCCCTCCTCAGACGCTCCAAGTCATCACGCGCCTGACGATAGTCTCTCTTAGCCTCAAACTTTTATTTTTCAAGAGTTCTAATATGCTTTTTGAGACCTTCGATCTTCTCATCATCCTTGGATTTCAGCCACTTGAAGGCTATGATCTTCCTTTCGGCCCACCCCAGTTTTTGTCCCGATGGAAGATTGACTCCTGGGCCTCCTGATGAGCCTCCTTAGTAAAATTGAGTTCTTTGATCAGCTCGATATTATTCCTCTTTAGCTGCTCTGATCAGTACTTCAGTAATTCGATTTTTTCCTTCTTCATTACCAGAACATCAAGATTGAAACTCGCAAGGCTCGCCAAATATCGACCCACATATGCAAGAGACCTTAAAATGTTGGCAAATCACTTCTCTCCCCTTTGATCATCGAGGAACAGCCTCTCGACTGGCGGTAGGAGATTTCTCAGGCACTCCACCATGGATTGGAGTTTCTCTCCTATGGATGAAGCATGAAGCGTCGGATCTGAAGGATCCGTAGGAGAAGTGGTTGCAGGAAGGCACCAAGCAGTAATCACTGTCTCCAAAGACCTCTCAATTTTCATCGCCATCATCAGATCTTTCTCAGGATTGACAGCTACCTTCTCCATCCATGATATCTCAGTCAAATCCTCTTTAAAGCATCCCACGACGTTCGTGTCCAGTGCTGTCTCCAACGGTGCCCTGTCGATCGAAACTTTTTTTGATGAATTCTGCAACACAGCTTCCAATGATGGGGATGTGGGCTCGACGGCAGGAGCAGCATAATCTTCTCCCTAACTATAGGTTTTGCCTCAGCAACTGAAACTACAATCTATCTCTTCGAGCTAGAATCTACTTTAGCCTCTTCACGCACTGTGGATCCATCCCGCCTCAAGGAAGTGATGAGAAATCAACACAAAAAAATCTGTGGATATCCGTTCTTCAAAAGTATGAATTTAAAGGAGAAAGAAAATGAAAAGCCATCACAAAATAATTAAAGCCTCGAGAGGACTGTCGTCTAGATGGTTCCATCAGTTATGCCCATCCACGTCGGCCATATCAAGCTGACGTCATGAGCCTTAAATGTGGAAGATAGGCGTGAAGGTAGGAATGCTTGGCACCAGATCTGAGGTACTTTTGGAGTACTCCCTTCACTTGATTCTCAGAGTTGGGAGTAGGGGGTAGTGTTACGGGGGATATCGTGAGCACCTCAGATCGACATTGCATTGTAAGACATTTCAGGCTCTCGGATCGTCAACATGACTATTGATTGTCATATGAGTTGAGGAGTCAGTCTTCCCGTTGAGCTGAGGCATCCACGAAATCCGACCTGTGCATGAGCTGCCTCAGCCGACTTATCCCTTCATTATGTGCGACAGTTGTCCTTTCTGAATAGATAAAAATACGGCATAATAGTCTCCCCTGATCTCGTGAAAACCATCAAGGGCTGAATTATCTCACACACTATGTCAATTTCAACAGACTCGATAATCCCGAGATCGCATGATCACACAGCTATACAACTAGTTGTCCGATATCTTTCTATATAAACAACCAGAGCTCCGAAGATCCAGATAAGTCAAATCAAATCTCTCTCAGAGAACTCATTATTATTTCTTTTGTTTTCTATTTTTCTAACTTGAGTGTCGGAGGATCCTCGTCAGAGCCATAACCTTCGGTTTGAGACTTGTTTTGCAGGTCTCTCCAGCGCCAGCATCCCTGCACTAGGACCAGACATCTGATTTCTGACTTCAAACATTCGTCTTACAGTCTCGACCGTTTTGAGCAACAACAATATCATTTGAGAAGGGTTAGGTGAAGGAAAATCTATGGATTGGATATTTTGGTGTAGGGTTATTGTCGGAGAGAGAACAAAGCATAGAAATAAAAGAGGTGGGTAATTGAAAGAGAAAGAGGATCAGTGTTGAAGAGAGAGGATGGAGCAGCAGAATAAAATTTTAAAAATCAATCTATCTTGATTAGATTTTTTTTAAAATATTATTTTTTAATACATATTTTTTGATTTATCTCCTTTCCAACTTATTTTTCAAAATACAGTAGTTTAGATAAGGTGGCACGGATGTGGCTAAACCGCATGTTGAACATACGGTTTCTGTTTGCAACCTCATCTTCAACATACGATTTCAAATGAGGTGGATAAAAAATTTAAAATTTAAATTTAATTTTAAATTTAAAATTGAGACCGCATGTTGATCATGCATTTTGGTTTTTAAGATGAAAACGCATCTTTAAGATGTGGTTTCTTTTTTTTTTTTATCATTTTGGAATGCTGCTGTTTTTTTTTTCAATTTCCGACTTCATACCAGACAAAAAAGCTTCACCAAGATTGGGGAGGGAGGGTAAGGGGCCACCAATTAGCTAGGGCAGTGGTCGGGTGATGGGGGCGATGGCGTGCGACATCAAGGGGGCACATGGTGTGCGGGCGCAACTATCGGGGGAGGCAGAGGGGGTTCCTGGGGGTGGGGAGGCGGCTTTTGTGATCACGTAGATGGATGTCGCACCTTGGGGGGAGGGGGGTGGTAGTCGCATGGAGTCGGGGGTGGTCAGCAGTGGGTCAGGGCTGCAGCGGATGGCACGGTGGATGGCAGTGGGGCAGGGCCGTGGGTGGCATCTCGGAGGACCTTTCCTTTTTTTTTTTCTTCATTTCTCCCTTCCCTTCCTCCCACCCTTCGACCGACCTTCCTCTGCCAGCGGCCGACCCGCACCCACCCCCCTCTTTCGCACCACTCATGGCTCCGCCCTGCCACGATCCTCCGCACCGTTTGTTGCAGGCCCCACTGCCATTCCCTCCTCTATCATGGCCGTCTACGCCGCATCCATCGCGGCCCCATCCCGCCACCGTTTGCCCTGCACCGCAGTCTGTCCCCAGCTCCATGCGATCACCACCCCCCTCCCCTCCCCCCGGGCCTCGATGTTCATCCGTGTGAATGCAAAAGCCGCCCCCACCCCCGGAACCCCCTCTGCCCTCCCCCGACTACTGCACCCGCACCCCACCCCCTGACGCCGCATGCCACCGCCCCCACCGCCCGACACTACCCCAACCGACCGACGGCCCCCTCCCCTCCCTCTCTAGTCCCAATGAAGCCCCCAGGTCTGATACGAAGTCGAAAATGAAAAAAAAATAGCAGCATTCCAAAATGAAAAAAAAAGAAACCGCATCTTGAAGATGCGATGTCATCTTGAAAACTAAAGCTGCATGTTCAACATATGGTTTTAATTTTAAAATTAAAATTAAAATTAAAATTTTTTATCCATATCATTTGAAACTGCATGTTGAAGTTAAGGTTTCAAGCAGAAATCGCATCTTCAACTTGCAGTTTTGCCACATTTGCGCCACCTCATCCAAACTACCATATTTTAAAAAATAAGTTGGAAAGGGAGATAGATTGAAAAATAAGTATTAAAAAATAATATTAAAAAAAAAGCTCTATGTTGATTGGGCACATGTTGGTGCAAGTATCTTTTCTGTGTAAAAAATTTCACATAGTTCTATTCGGTGCATATTGTGTTAGATGTGTACCCTAGATGCCAGATTGGCTGACACATTCTTGTACAAATCTAAAGATAAATTTATAATTTTAACTATAAATAAATAAAAGGATTATTCTACTATCACATTGTGTACATTATGTCTGTGATACATCCTTTCAATTAGTAAGAATGTTAATTCATATTTTCAAGAGTAAAAAATTTAAGGCATGAATTTACATAACTAACTCATAAACAGCTCCTGACCATAGGATCATCACGAGGATGGTGATCGATCTAGAAGGTTGGTGTATGATCATTTTCTTAGGATAGATGTGTCTTGAGTTTACGGTGTGGAGACATCGGAGCGAGAGTATAGGTATTCATTGAGAATGAGAGTACTAAGCGTGACCACCTCGAGCAGTCATAAGAAAGTCTACCTTCTCATCAATGACTAGCTCGATGTTGCAGCTGTGTGTCTAGTTCTTTGACCTGAGGTACATCGACAGTTCACCTTGAGTGTGTTATAGTTTAACTACACCATAACTCAATCTTCTAGCCATTCAAAACCCTGAGGTATATGTTGACTGTAGCATATTCATTATAGGAATCAGATCGCATCAAGATGGGATCTATCAACCTCAGTAGATAAGAGGAGTAGTCCTATGATGATCGAAAGATTGAGTCCTTAAGCTCATGGCCATGGCAGAGTAAAATAATGGATAAGAGTTTTTCATTGGAGTTTCACATCGGACTCGGATCAATCGATTGATTCATATGACTGATGTTGGGTTTGACGAGTTTACCTTAACTCTAATTCAGTCGGGACTCATGATAGAGGAATTCAATCACATAGGTAGCTGCACCGAGAGGTTCGTCTTCATTTCTGATGGATTGCCATCATATACTGCTAGGTATCACTGGTGGATTTTGAGAGCAATTAGAATGATCTTGATGATCGATCATTCTAATTGTCTGAATCAGAAGAGTTCTGATCCATCGAAAGGAGTTTCGATGATGTCGATGATGAAATAATGACATGTCTCATTATCATATGAAAATAAATCTAACTGGATCACACAAATAAGAGTTAGGGTCTGGATGTCATCAATTGAGCTAGCCCAGTTCGATTGATTTGGATTAGATCCAATTGGGTTCAAAAAAATCGTGCTAGCACACGATTGAACCTAACTTTCTCCTCGTGTAATCTTTTCTATCTCAACTGAGCCAAATGTGATTTGACTCACCCAGAGAACCTTGAGAAGGTTTCTCTCAGTCTGACTGGAGTCAGTCCAGCTCAAAAAAAAATTATCTTAATTCATGAGATGAATTTAAGACAACACCTGCTAATTCCTATCACCTGCCATTTCTATTTTAGGACATTGGTCAAATGTTGACCCATGGACCTTGGACTGAAGGCCACTTGGCAAGAGATCATTAGAGAGTTTTTGTAGAGTGTTCACCTACTAAATTAGCCCTCAAAGTGGGTGCCATATTCAGATTGGGCATGCGCCCCAAGTGGATAAGGATAGAGTCCCATGAGATGAGGACTTTGATCCCTTGATCAACTTGGACTGTGGGGTGCAAATCTCACTGTGCTTATCCAGTGTTGGCGCCAACAGTAGGAGGAATTATGGGGATTCTTATCTAATATGATCAGATAATATCACTCCACCAATCAAAATTTTTTCAGAATTAATTGAAATTTTCTAATTGATCGAATGATGTGGTACTGCATGGCGTAACAGGATCTATTTAAACCCTGTCTGCACCTAGGGTTTAGAGACTCTGCTCAATAACCAGCAAAATTCTGAATCCTCTCCACTTCTCCACACCCCCTCTGCTCTTCTCCCTCCCCTCTTCATGTCCAAGAGGTTGGCCATCCATTTGGTGCTTGTCCAAGGCATGGTGGCTCCTTGATTAAGAGGCTGCAGCAATCTGTCAAAAATTGCTGCTCCAGCTTCAGAAGCTCTTTTGAAGAACTTCTAGATCAGATCCAGATCTGATTTTTGGAGCAAAGATTCACAAGAAGAAGATGATCCAAATCCTGCTTGAGTGGATACCGATAGAGGTCAGACGACTGCGTGGCTATTTTAGAACCTCGGGTATTGCTGTGATCATCTACAGGATAATTTAGTTACCTAGAGGTATTTCTCTATTCCTCATGATTTTAGATTTAATTTTAAATTTAATATCAAATAATAGAAATCAGATCTAATAGATCTTAGATCTGAAATAATCATAGGATATTTTTTTTGTAATATTCCGCCCCAGATCTCATTAGATCTAGAAGATCTTACAAGAAAAAAGCCAGTTTTTCCTTCATATTGATGCATGGAAATTATATGCGTACGAGTGCTTGTTAGGTTGTTCACGATGGTGTTGCTATGCAAGTGATCATGTAGAATCAAAGAAAAAAAAAAACCTTTCTCCCTATGTTGTCCCGCATGGAGAAAAAAATGTGGTCATTCATGGTGACCAAAGGATTTAGAAAAAGTGGGAGGGGGAGGGAGAAGAGAGGATCAACAGGAGAGGGATGAAGGAAGGTTGGGGTTGGTAACGGGGAAAAAAGGTGAAAAATGGAAGGGTGCGGCTAGGATTCAAATGAAGGAGAGAGATAGTATGAAGAGGTAGATGGTTTGCAAGTTGGGTTGGTGATGCGAAAGGGGAGGTTGGGTTAGCACTTGAGGTGGGAAGGAGAAGAGGTAGGGTGGGAAGAGAGGGAAGAAGAAACAGATAAAGCTTAGGTTTATGATGGGGAAAAAGGGAAAGGAAAAATAAGAGGGTGCATTAGGGTTCGAAATGGAGGGGAGAAGATAGGGAGAGACGGAGGTAGAAGCTTATTTGAAGAGGACAAGTCAAATCCAATGGATAACTCTCTGAAACACCCATGGTTATCATAGGTAGAGCATGGAATGGTTGGAATGATGGTGAGTCACCTCCGCCGTGGATATAGGGAGCGGGAGAGAAATTTTGGCAGAATTTTCTGGAGATGCGAGGATTTTATATGGGGATGATAGGGGATAGGAGGGAATAAGATTTTGTGGAAGAAGGATTGAGAGAGGGTAAGGATTTTACTAGAGGTGAATTGGGAAAAAAGGGATCGAAAGCGATGGAGATAAGAGAGAATTGACAATGGGATAGGGTTTTGTGGGAGAGAGAGGAAAAAAAGCCCCTTGGTGGGTTACAATGCTCCACAACCCTCCCTCCTCCATGGCTCCTTTTTCAAGGTTTTTCCCTAAAATATTAAAAAAAATAGTAATTATATTGGTTTCTTCAAAAAAAAGAATATAAAAAAATATTTTTTGGGAAAAAATATAGAAATAATGTAGAAATTGATTCGATAAGATTGCTATATAATCATGTTTTAGAAGGTATGGAAATTTTTGATAGTTTTGAAATATATTGGAAATATATTTATCACAAAATTAACATTGGAAAATGGTCTTTTATATGGTAAAGAATGATATTCTTTATTTTTTAATTATTATGGCTTTAAATTAAAAATATGCTTTGCTATGTTTTATAGAGTATTTTATTGAATAACTAATTTTGTGGTCAATTGTCATTGCAGAAATGGCATTAATTAGAATCTCATCAACAGTTATCTTACAAGAAATGACAAATAGACTAGGATTTCATACGCCAATTTTTGGGATGGAGGTTTGAGACTATGGTTTGCTGATGTCATATGTAGAAATTATACCAGAATAAGAAGATGGATCGTCTAATATTCTTAAAACTTGGGGCCATTTTTCACGGGATTGGAGTGTGTCAAATGAATACATTGTAGAACTAGTTATAAGAGATTCAAGAAATGACTGAATTATGAAGTTGAAGATTTCAATTTTGGAGATAAAGAGTATTATAAATATATGTATGAAAGAATTAATGATGCCTATAAATATTTTGAATATGAGCATAGGCAATTACAATGGGAGCACAATCTATTGATTGATAGATATAAAAGACTTATGGATGATTGTAGTAAAGTTAGAAAGGAGGTTGAAAAGTAAAAAATGGTCCATCAAGATTTAGAATCATTGGTTGGCGAGAATGCTATCTAAAAATATTTGATCTACATCTTTCGTTCATTGGTCCTTAGATTGTTTGGAACAATCATTGGTGCTTCTTTCCATGTTTGGTGTTTTGTTCTATATTATGGAAAAAGTTTAACTTTTTTGATTGAAAAATCAGTTGTTATATATTTTGATTTATCTAATAAGATAGAAGAATCTTTTGGAAATGTATGAATATTGCATTGATTCCTTCTCATTAGTGATAGGAACCTTGGTGTTGTTCTTTTGTTCTATACATTGTTGTATACATGCATTGGAGAAAGGAACTGAAAAATATTGCATTGATTCCTTCTTATTAGTGATAGGAGCCTTGGTGTTCTGCATTTATTTTATGCATCCTTGTATACATGCATTAGCAAAAGGAACTAAAATTGTTTTATCAAAAGCTTGGCAAGTATTATCTACAGTTGCTAAATTCATTGATAAATATTGTAGACTTTTAAGAAACAAATAATTTCATTGATGATATTATAATAATATTTCATTTGGGAAATGAAAAGATGCTGGAACCTACCAAGAAATTTATCAAGACGTGGTCATGTTATAGTACAGTTGATATTTTTTTCCATGTTATGATGAAATGTTGCCATATCCTTTATGCTGTAAAGGAATAATAACTCTATTGACTTTTATCGTTGGATGTAGGTGATTTTGTAATGACTTTGATCTATATATTCCATTTGCTGTGTGAGGTATTTAGAATATTCTACTATTGATTTATATTTTATGAACAAAAAATTGAATTACCAAATTCATATTTTATTCTACTTTGGTATTTATTCATTGCAATTTTTGTGTAGTAATTAAAAAAATGAAGTGGCAATTCATTTAGGGTTTTGCTATATATATCATTTTGGACTATTATATTTGCATTTTTTTATCTTTCTCTATTTTTTTAAGTATAATATATTTTTAAAGGATAAATTACAAAAATCTCTCTCAGATTAGGTCAAAATTACATTTACATCTAGTACTTTGAAAAACCTACACCGACATCCTTGACGTTTATGAAAGCCTGCAGTTTAATCCAAACTGTTAGGGAACCCATTAATGATGACTTGGACTCAACTGTCACATAATAAAATTTTTCTGAAATGACCTACTTGCCTTTTAGTGGTGAAAATAAAATCATCCTATAAAAAACCCTCCTTCCCCTTCTCCAAAGGCCTCTGTCTTGCTCCCAACGAGGACGGCTTCCTTTTCTGCTGCGACTGGGTGGCAACGACCTTCTTCCCCGGTGTGCCTCTGCTCTCTAGCTTTAAGTGACGACGACGGTCTCTAGCTCTAGACAAGAACATCCTCCCAAGCCACGCACCTTCAAGGTTCTCTCCTCCCACCCTCTCCATTTATGAGGGTTGTCTGATTTTTCATTTTTCATTTAGATGTTCTCTAATATTTTTTGGAAGGATGCTTTAGCTTACTTTACAAGAGATAGGCATAATGCAGCAGAGGTTAGGGATTTGTTAATATACTACTCTACAAAATTCTCATTGCTGCTCCTAATCAAGTTGCAATCACCGGCAACTGATTTCAAGTAATGGAAAAGATTATTTGAACTGGCGATGGCATTCTTCAATTATAGTTCATTTTGGACTACTTTAGCTTTATGCATCTGTCTCTGTATGTATCTGGACCTAGTAAAATAGTAGTCAGTATTTGAATCTAACTAAATATAACTGATTGAATCTTTGTTTTTCTCTGTGCAGAATGTCCTAATATCCCAACTGAATGCAAATTCTTAGAGTAGCCTAGCTTGACTTGAGTATTCCAATAGAAAGTGCCATTATGGTCGCATGGCTTCAATAAAAGTTTCAACTTCTCAAAAGAATCCCAACAAGTTGTATTATAGTTGCGAAGAGTATCGCTTTGTGGATTAATATTTATCTACAAATGATCAATCAAGAAATTACTTATCGATATCACTTGATAATTCACTTCGAGATATAAGAAGGAAGATTAGTGAGTTAAGGATGGACTCCAAAAAATTATATTGCAAAATTAAAGAACAAGGTGAGAGTAGTGCTATGATGAACAGACTATTAGTTGGAATGTTAGTACTACTTATTTTTGTAGTTGTATTTATGTTTAAATGACTTATGATAGTTTGAAAAAAAACTTATAATGATAATAAATGTTGGACTTAAATTTGTATGGCATGATTTTAGCTTCAATGTAATGAAATGTGAATGCTAACAAGGTTGTGGTTATTTTATAGCTCTTGCATATTTGTTTTGTTTCTATAAAAGCTCCAGATCAGATATGGTCTCTTGTCCATCTTTAAAGCTACTTGCTATGATCAAAATAAATACAAGCATGAGAATAGGACACCCTGTAATTGAAACATATGAGCATCAAAACTGCTATATGAACAGGACACTCTATAATTGAAACTCTGTAAGCATCAAAACCAAGCCAGACAAAAGAACCAAGTATTCAAAAGCATCAGGACACTCTGTAATTGAAACCTTATAAACATCAAAATAGTGCCAGGCAAGAGAACCAAGTATACAAAAGCATCAAGATACTCTTTGGCATCCAGGATACTTTGTAATTTAAAGAATCAGGATACTATTTGGCATCCAATATACACTATTTGGCATCAACCATGCTAATATTAACCAAGTTTAATAGATTTAAAATAGTGTAATTAAGATCCATATTGTCAGATTTCTAATTAAGATCCATATTATCATGTTTACAATCCACTGTAAAATGACATACACTCGGCAAACATAAGTTCAAACCAAACATGTATTCCAAAAGCAGACATCCATATTGTCATGTTTACAAAAGCAAACATGTATTACTTTGATGAAGTAATACATCAAAAGCAAACAAACTGCACAACCAAACATGCACAACAGACAAAGTATTGACAACTCATAGTTGTGCACCCTCTCACAGACAAAGGCTGATCATATTTTCCAATTCAGTGATTAACAAATACAAAGTACTATCATCACAGATAACCCACATGACATCAAAAGACTTGTCCATCCTTTACAAGCAAAATGATAAAAAAAAGCTAGGAACCCAATAGTGTAATTTAACATCATCCAATGCTATTTTGCTGGCTATGCAATAAATATTTATCCCCCCTCCTGAAGCATATCTGACATTTCGACCACCCTCTCGAGGTCTCTCCCTTCTGCCAACTATAGCCCTTGAAAAAGATAAACCAGCTGAAGTAGATCCTCCTCTTGAAAAACCAGCTGAAGCAGATTCTCCTCATATCTGCAAAAATCATAGGAAAATAAGGTAAATAACTTGAAAATATCATAAAAAAATAAGGTAGGTACTTTTTGTTGGATGTATTTCCTAGAAATCAATCTTGGCTGATGCATATCATATTTCTAGGACATGATTTTGTACTTAATGGACATTTATATTACTATTCATATTTTATATATCCATAAATCATCCAAAGAATTAACAAGATGATGGCACATATTCTCAAAGAGTTAAAAATTTGAGATATGTGTCATTGATAGTTAATTCTTAAATTACTTCTGATTATAGGATCATCATGGAGATGATGATTGATATAGATAGATCAGTGCACGGATCGCTTCCTTCGAGCAGATGAGTCTCGAGTCTATGGTGTAGTGACATTGGAGTAAGAGTGCAGATGGTTGTTAGAGAACAACTAGCACTGAGTGTGACCAACATGAGAAGTCACATGGATGTCTGCTTACTCGTTAGTGATTTTCTCGATGCTGCAGTAGTATGACTGGTCCTTTGACCTGCGGTGCTACAGCTGCTCGCAGTGAGACTATTGTGAGGCTATTGAAGTTTGACTACACATAAATATTGATCCAATGAGTTCTTGTAGTGGATGTTGATGATAGTTGGTCCACTGTAGGAGTAAGATGTGCACCTAGATAGAATCTATCGATCCTAGTAGAAAAAAGTAGTCTTATGAGATTTAAGAAGCTGAGTCCTTAAGTTTATGGTCATAGCAATGTGATTGATGAAAAAGAGTTTTCATGAGAATCACATGTGGACTCGAGCTAATTGAATCTATCATATGATCGATGATGAGGTTTGATGATTTATCGATGATCTGTCATCTGATCAGAACTCACGATAAAAAAACTGTATCATACGTTAACTGCACCTAGAGGTTCATCACTTTTTATTCTGCTGGATTGTCACTATATACTGTTAGGTATCACTGATGAATTGTGAGACCCACGAGCATCATTTCGATTATCGATGATCCTTGATGGGCAGAGTTGGAATGGTTCCAACCTATTGAGGAGTTTTGATGATATTGTGATAGGGATCACAATATATCTCACTACTAGATAGAATAGAACCTATGAGATCACACACAAAGAGATTTTTGACTGATCAAATGGTTGAATTATGATTATGAATTATGATAGAATTTAATTATTAATTTGATTGATGATTAATCCAATGTAAAAGTTACAATTAAGTAACTCGCTAAAGAGTTAATGAGTTATAGGAGGATTAATTCGCAATTGGATTGCTAATTGGCTCAATTTGATTGAACAATGGGGCTTGCATTAAGTCTAATTAAATTAGATTTAATTTGACTTAATATAGATTTGATTTGATCCAGCCTAATTAGGTTATGAGATAACCTAATTGCATGGGAGAATAATTTTTTGTTTGATTAGGATTTGGATTTGACTTAATTCTTAACTAGACTAAGATTTAACTAAGAGTATTTGAGTTCCTAATTGGACTAAGAGTTCTCCTCTTCATGGGTGTACTAAATTTTAATTAGATTAGGATTAAATTGAGTTTGACTCAAGCACTAAGAAAGAGTCTAAAAGGATTAGGACTCTTTTAATTATGTAACTTCTAATTTCTAATTGGATTAGATTTTAATCTAAATAGTTTGAACTTCTAATCAGATTAGAATTTCAATCTATTTGGATCTAATCAATTCTTAATATGATTAGAATTAGTTAGAATTTTATTTGATTTAAATCAGCCATCTAAAGAGGAGTCCTAAGTAGTTAGAACTCTTCCCTCTCCTTGCACCATCATGAAGCCCCACACGCACCTAGTTTTTGGATGCCATAAATTTCCAACTCTTCTCCCCTTGTGCGTGTAAGAATCCATGGTAAAAATCCTCTTCTCTATGAGATATGTGGGCACACAAAAATTAGGGAGGTTGGCAGCATATATGTAAGAGTCCAAGGGAGTTTGGACTCTTATCTCCTACCTAAACTCTATCTCCTCTTTCTATTTAAACATGAGACATATGAGGTGGCACGAGGGGCTGATGGTGATTAGTTGGAGACACCAAAATTTTTGGAGGTGTGCATGGAAAATTCCTTAGGGAGAGGGCACGGCATGAAGGGTCATGGCATGAGGTATATGTTCTTATATCCCTCTTTCTTACCAACAACCAAAGTTTGGTTGTTAGGGACTCTTCTCTCTCATCTTTTGTCCTAGTTTGGACATAAATTTTTTCTCCCTCTTTGTCCAAGAGTTGGACATATGTTCTTATATTTCTAGCGTAGAAATTTGGTGCATGAATTTTAGAAAAAAAAAAAGAAGAAAGTATTCTTCTCATGATCTCTGACGTAAAGATCATCATCCTCTTATTTTCTTCTTCTTCTCTAAGAGTGTTTTGAGAGAAAAAAAGATTTTTCAACCGTCAAGATGCGATCTCTGTAAGAGAGTTAGCATCCTGATGAGATCAAGAAGCTTCTGATCAGATCGAAGCCTCGTGTAGATATCCATAGAGGTCGAACATTTATGCGGCTTCAATAGACCTTCGAAAAATATCCATGATCATCAGTTCGCGATGTAGATCGACTCGTACCAAAGCATGTAGATTAGATATTATTTATTTATTTTTTTATATTTAATTTCTATATATGAATCCTATCTCACATATGTAGATCTTATTTATGATTTTAAGATTTGATCTTATTCATGTTTAGATTAAATTAGATTTAATATAAATTTTTTAAAATTTTTGCTACGTACTCGTTTCAAAATTTTTGCATGCATGAAATCATAAAATTTCAATAGTGTATTAGAGTCACATCATATATATGAGATTAAGATTTAGATCTAAAATCTATAGAAAAAATTTCAGATCTAAAATTTTTTGATGTCATTCTGACATAAGGTTGTCCTAGCATAACTTGTTATGCTGTATGGTTATCCTAGAACGATCTTAAAATTTTTGATTAAAATAAAATTTTAGATCTAATTTTTTAGCATATATGTGATATATGTTTTATTATTTAGATCTAAAAAGAGTTTTGAGATCTATGTTGATTCGTATATATGATATATGATAGCAATGTTTAAGGTTGAAATCAGTTTCTATGACCTAAATTTTATTCATGTATATGATATATATTTGTATGCATAATTTAAAAATTATTTCGAGATCAAAACTTACTTTTCATATAAAGAATTTAGATTTAAAAATTTAGATTTACCATCTGAAATTAGTATTTGTGCATGAGAGATTGGTCATGGGTAGATCAAATTAAGTCATATAATTGGATTACATCTAGAATTTCTGATTTGAATATAATGGGTCAAAAGCGATTAAGCAGTTAATCAAATCAAGTTAAGTATTGATTAAAGTTAGGTCAATAGAGTTTAAGATCGTATAATTATTATTGATCGAATTGATTGCCACCTATATGTAGAATCAATTAACCTAAGGACCTAATTAGGCTCTATGGCTCGAATTTGATTCACCTAAGCTAACTTATTTAGACCAATTAATCAATTAGTGTCTAAGATAAGTAATTGATAGATGGTTATTTAATTAATTTATTTGCTGATCTGACTAATTTATTGATGTCTAAGGAAAGCAACGGGAGGACCCCCATCAGTCTCCACTTATCTAGCCAATTTGGAAGATTGAGTCTCCAATATGGTTGCTTGGCAGTTTGGTTTAGTCCATACCAATTAGATCAGTTATGTGATGACTGATTAAATAAGACTTAAACCTAAATCTCTCCATAAATATTAAGTCCAATAGTCTTCCATCATTGTAGATGTGCGGACGTGCTACCGACATTGATTGTTTTCAACTGGTTATAGTGGTTCAATTGCATCGAAAATACGTAACTACTCTATTAGCAAAGAGTTGCTCTAGGATAAAGATGGGGTTGGACCCAATAACTGTTAGGTGAGGAACTCAATGATAGCTCTGCACCTGCTTGTGAATGATGCATCTGACTTAACTAAGGAGTGTGGGCAATAACTGTTAGGTGAGCCTACATGACTTAGAGATCAAGTCACTGTAACATGCTTAGATAAGCATCTGGACAAAGAGTTATTCACGCATTGGTGTGCATGTTACCAATAACTATTAGGTGAGGTGCACGGTATCGATGGGACTGCAGCATCCATTAGAAATTCAGTTGTCGTGTTAGAATTTTTATTTTTTCATCCGGAGAGTGTGAGAGATCTGATAAAATAGTGAGAGTCTTTTGGCATCTAAAAGTTTATAGAGTAAATTATAAAATAAGTATAAATATCTAACTAGAATCTTTGCTCTTTGCTGTTTATTATGTTAGCTTCCAACCTTCTAGCTCAAATCTTAGATATCAATCGTTTAATCAAAATCAATTACATAGATTGGCTCACAAATCTAAGAATTATTTTTAATTTTAAAAAATTAAGTAATATTCTCTATCAGATTATTCTAATATTAACAGCCTGTCCAACCTAAAGTCAACGAGCGATACTTGATGAGTGGATGGACAATGATAATAAAGATAGGTGCTATATGTTGAAGTCCATGTTAGATGAACTCTAACGAATGCATGAGTATATGTTCACTGCCAACGACACATTGATTTATCTACAAGTGTTGTGAGGTGATCAAGGTCGCACAGCGCATAAGATGCGTGATGGGCAGTCAGTCTATGATCATTATTTGATGATGATCAAAGATATTAAGGAGCTTAAAAAGCTCGATATGATCATGCACAAGAAATTGCTTGTGGATTTGATCCTGCGATTTCTTTTTAGTTTGTATGGATAGTTTATGATAAACTACCATATGAATGACTATCTTAGCATCCTATCTGAATTGGTCAAAATGTTGGTAACAAAAGAACCTTGAAAAGTTCAGAGATATATATCTGGAGAGCCTAAAGAAATAAGGACACACCTTGAGTAGGCATGTCAAAATTGCTTAATACTATCCTTATAATTTTCTCTTCTTCCAGTTAAGTTTTAGACTCTAGTGATTTTTTTGCACTTTAGTATAGAGTCTATTGATCGCTGTCGTAGGCGGTCAAGAATAAAAACCAACTCAAACTATATAGATAGGGTGAGTCGGGATCATTTTCATGGGGATCTAGGACGATTATCTCTTTTTTTTTTAAGAAAAAATAAAAGAAAATTGATTGTAGAAGGATTAAAAGAAATAAAATAGCAAGAATTCAATTAAAAGTATAATTAATTAAAAAAAACAAGTCAGAGAAATAATTCAAAAATTTCAAATCCATCATACAAATTAGATTTTTTTTTTATATTGCAATATTAATTCTTGTGATTAAGATATTAGTATAGCTTATCTCTAGGGAGTACGGACTGTATCATTAGATTGCAGCTCCTCCTGTTGGAGTATAAACTATCTAAATTCAATTACAAGATCTAAGATATAATCTAACATACTTCGATCTATCTCTCTTAAGCATGTACCGTATCCAAGGATCACGGCATGTCAGTACAGGATATAGGCCGTGTAGGCTGGATCAATATCTCAAAATAATAAAAAGATATAAAATAAAAATATAATTTTATTACATAAAAATTAAACACAAGTAATAAAATAAAAATTTATTTACAGGCTTTATCGTATTCTTGGATTGAAGGGATTTAGCCACGCATCAAGCTCTCTAGCTCCATAATCTCCCAATATTTGATCCCTAAAGCTTCTTGATTTTTTTTCTATTTTTTTTATTTTTTCTCTAATTTTTTCTTCTTTCCACTCTTATTTCTAGATCTCCTATTTATAGATAAAATTTTCATATTTTTTTTGATAGGAAAAGAAGTCCTAAAACCCTTAGAAAATGTATTAAACGCTTAGGAATTTTTCTGGCCGTCGGATGGAGCTTGGACCATCCAAATCAGTCCAAAATATGATGTTTTAATCCTTATCAAAGTCAGATGCATTTCTGACCATCCGATCATGCTTCAGATAAAATTTCAGTCATTGGATCGTATAAATCTCTCCTTAACAAAGTTGGGAACCACCACAGCCATTGGATCGAGCTCTAGATTTGATCTGGATCGTCGATTAGCACAAAAAGCCTTCCTTCCGTTGTGGACCGTGCCTGTGGATCGCGAACTGTTCCTGTGAACCGCGCCCTTAATTCTATGGATCGAGCGACCGATCCACCGTGCATCGAAGGTAATTTTCAATATGTTTTAGAATATTTTGGCTTGATTTTTGCTTTAATTTTTGCTTGAAAAATAAAAAAAATATGCATTAAATTTTTCAAAAATTTTTCATTTTTTGGTACTTAAAATTTTCAATT
This sequence comes from Elaeis guineensis, assembly GCF_000442705.2. Classification (NCBI taxonomy): domain Eukaryota; kingdom Viridiplantae; phylum Streptophyta; class Magnoliopsida; order Arecales; family Arecaceae; genus Elaeis; species Elaeis guineensis. The sequence goes on along the minus strand of NC_026004.2, from coordinate 78,905,815 downwards.
AAATCAACATCTATTTTTCATAAATATACTTTAATTTTATATATTTTTTTAAAAATATTTATTTTTGTAAGAAAATCTAATTTATTCATGAAATTAAATTTTTAAGAAGATATTAGTATCATAAATTATCAAAAATATTTTCAATAAATATAAAAATATATCACTTATCACACCTCCTAATTTGAACTTTGCTCGTCCTCGAGTAAAGAAAGAATTTAGAATTAAGTACCTTTTAACTTAAAATTTTAAATTTCACCAAATAATTTTTAAAAGAGTCACTGATGTTCAGTAGAGCGTGAGTGAAGTATGTCATTGGAGTATTAATACTAATCAATATGGGAGTTAAGCTAAGAACACTAAATATTTTTTAAATATTTTTTAAATTATTCTTACCCTTATCTCTAAATTATTAATCTCATATGGATAAGTATATTGTTACTTCTATCCTTTATTTATTGTTATTATTTTTTTTTATGTTGTACCGCTATTGAGTGTCTTAATCTCTTAAGCTTTCTGTTTAATCCATGTAGCGAGTTTTCAGTCAATGGCTCTGAAATCAGATGGCTTTAGGGCACTAAGTATTGAATACCCCTTGGACCTACTTACTCGAATCAAACAGGCTACGAGTTAAAACTAGCTTTATAACAAAGCTTCTTTGTCCTTCATACCTTTTGATGCGAAACTCAATGCTTGCTTAGGCAAAAAGATTCGGTTACTCAGCATGAAGTACTTGAATTTTTTTTTTTAAATATAAAGAAATATATAGTTAACCTACACAAGTTCATAAGAAGTAAACTCTTCTTTGATGCTGGTAGAAAAATTTAGAAATACTCAAAAAAAATTATTTAAGTTCTAAACTTAACTCCTTATTGAGTTTTCTTAATACTTGATCCCTCAATATCTCACAAACTTTCTAATTTGTACATCAATTTTCTTTTAAAAATACTTAGTTTAACTTAATTCTTAAGTATAATCAAGTGCTTAAATGCTAAATACTAACTTACTTGAGGACTTAAAATTTTTTTTAATTTTTTCTTATTCTCCCCCTCAACTTAATTGGCATTGTCCTCAATAGAGTAGGAAAAATAAAGGGTGCATGCAAAGAAAAAGAAAAAGAAAGATGTCACCTGATCCAGAAATCTTTTCAAAATTAGTTCTCCCCCCAACTTAGTCAATTTTGTCTTTAAATCCCTATAAAAGATATGAAGCAAGCTTCGATTAACCTAAACAAAATGCAAAAAAAGTAAAAGCAAAAGCTGAAACTGGGTTGCTTCTCAAAAAGTACTAAGTTTATTGTCTTTAGTGAGACCAAATTAATTCTACCTCACTTATCCCGTATCAAATATTGGATTGATAAATTGAAGTGAGTAAGGTGGGTGAGGTGAATCAAACAGGACATTAACCTCCTGGACTTGAATTTCTTCAATTGGTTCATTCAGAAAATTCATCTTTACAAGTGATTCGATAGGTAGTTGCCATTGTGGATGAGCTCTCTGATCACTAGATGAAAAAATTTTATAAGTTATTTCAAATTTTTGATCTGACTAGAGATTACAGTTAAAATCTTCTTTCTCTGGGTCAATGGTCTCATAGATCTCATCCTGGATCAAGTTTACATCAACTAATTGGTCCTTTTTATTTTCAAGATTAAAAATATTAAGATCAATGGACATGTTTCCAAATGAGAGTTTCTTGTGTCCATCGTGACAGTTGATCAGGATGTTGGTGGTTGCTAAAAATGGTCTACCTAAGATGACTGGGATGTGACCTTTTGGGTTTGACACTGGTTCAGTTTCTAGGATCACAAAATCCATAGGGTAAATAAAATCATCGACTTTGATTAGCACATCCTCCACAACTCTCTTGGGAATTCTCACTGATCGATTTGCCAATTGTAATATACTTTCTATAGGCTTTAATTCTCCTATCCTCAATTTTTCATAGATCGAATTGTTGGGTGGATGTCTGACCAGGACATTATTTTTCAAGATCTTTTCAGTACCATGCGATGCAGCAGGAAGAAAGAAGAAACAAAATAAAAAAAAATAATCAAAATACGTGGATCAGCCACAAAAGGGCTCGCCTCCACGGGGCATGCAAACTTCACTATGAAAAAAAAATTTTACAAGAGGAGACCTCACCCTCAACCCTTGTACACCCAATTCTCTCTCACTAGAAGTTTTCCTCACAAAAGCTCTCTCTCTCTTGGAAGATCCCCTGAACCCCTGAAGTGCCTGACGACCGCTGTCCAGGAGCCTCCTGCTCCTTCTCTCTTAGGGCTTCTGCCTCTCTCTCTTCAATCGGGTTCGTACGGACTTCGTACGGTGCAATAATTCGAACCACCCCCCCTCTGTTTCACGCACAGGCCCTTTTAAAAGATTAAAAACTTGATTAGAGAGGGATTAGGAGTCCTAAACAAAGCCAGATAACCCCTGGACCGTCGGATCAAGATCGGGAGCCACCCACACCCTCAGATCGCGCTCCGATCCATGAAATAGTGCTGTGGACCATGAGAAATGCGTGGGAAACGTCCACGCGATCCACAGGCCCAGCCGTGGACTGCCCGGTCTATGGTGGACCGAGGCAAAGGGCCAGCAGGCCGCGCCTGCGCGCGGGCCCGCGTGGGGCTGGGCCGCGCACCCGGCTGGGCCGTCCGCCCGCCTGGGCCGCGTGCCCGCCTGGGTCGCACGTCCCGCACGGGCCTGGGTCGCACATCCCGCACGCCGCTGCCGCCCGCCGTCGGTCGCCGGTGGTCCTCCACCACCTCGAATCTCATGCCGACTTCAAAAGCTCGTATCTCCTCCATCCGAGCTCCATTTCATGTGATCTTGATCTCGTTGGACTCCATTTTTCACTGCGAACCTCACTGTGGGCTCAATATGGGCTGAATCTTGAGATATCAAATCCTAACAATCTCCATCTCGACTCGATATTCAGCCTCCTCCAAACTCCAAGAGCTTCTGGATCTCTTCGCCCCCATGCCCTGGGGCAATCGCCTGCTGATCATGGATGGGCAAACATGGGAGTCGAGCCAGGCTGCTCGATCCCATCTCCGTCGTATGCTGTGCTCCTCCTGACCTGAGACCTAGTCGGGGCATCATCTTGCGGCAATAGGAATCTCACCTTGCGACGTCACCTCTCGTCCTCCCGAGTCTCCTGTCTCATGCCCGATCCGCCTCCTGGAGCTCCACTCTGTACTCCACCTGGCTCCCGAAGCTCCACCTCGCACTGGGCTCCCTGCCTGGTAATAATATCCTTTGCTCCCCTTCTTCCCCTCCAGCACAATCCTATCACCGTGTAACACCCTCAGGATTCCTCTACCAGCTACCGTCTTGTAGCCTCTTGAATCCAATCTGCTAAGTGAGATAAGATTCTGCCTGAAATCGGGTATGTATCGGACCTCCCCCAATCTCCTCACTGCACCATCATGTGTCCTCCAGTTGACCATCCCAATATCTCTGATCGCACAGCTCGATCCATCCGGCAGATATACAGTGCCCTCACTGTTCTTCAGGGAGTCAAACTGCTTCTCTCTGCAACATACATGATAGGGGCATGCAGAATCTAATATCCACTGTTGGGAAGAAGTAGATACCTCGTCAGATATCTCTAGGACATCTCCATCTAAATCGCTGCTGGCCGTCGCTACAGTAGCCACCATCCGATTTTTAAGTTGAAGACAATCTCTGGCTAGATGCCCCAACTCCTCACACCAGTAACACCTGATTTTGCTCAAGTCCCTCCTGGACTTAGACTGCCCTCGTTGCGATCTCCTGTCGCTCCGTCTACCACCTCCTGCTCTTCCAGAAGCCACCAAAGCTGAGCTACCGCCACCTGAGCTCGAAGCTGGGTTCTCCCTCCTGAGAACCTCATTCTGGAGTATCACCGCGGTGACCTCGTCCATCTTGATAGTGCTCTTCCCCACTAGAAAAGCAGTCACCAAGGACTCGTACGAAGGAGGAAGCGACGTCAGCAAAACCAGCATCCTGGTCTTCTCCTCAACGTTCTCGCTAATGCTGAGAAGGTCGGTGAGGATCTTTTGGAAGTGGCTTAGATGCTCCTGCACGCTCTATCCCTCAGTCATCTGTAGTTGGTAAAACTACCTCCAGAGGAAAAGAGTATTGGTGAGAGACTTCGCCATGTACAACTCCTCGAGCTTCGATCACAGCACTATCGGAGAAGTCTCACTCAGCACATGGATCACCACCTCATTCGCTAGGTACATACGGATGGTACTCACCGCCTGCATCTGTAGTCGTTTCCAATCCCTCACCTCCATGATAGTCGGCTTCTCATCGCACAAGAGAGCATCGATCAACCCCTGTTGGATGAGCACGTCCTTCACCCTTGCTTGCCACAAGGAGAAATTGCTCTTACCATCGAACTTGTTGATCTCCATCTTGATTGTTCTTGTCTTCTCCATCTTCAATCTTGCTCACCACCGCTGCAATCTGCATCCTTGTACCGCCTTGCTCTGATACCACTTGTTGGATGGATGTCTGGCCAGGACACCACCTCCCAAGATCTTTTCAGTACCACATGATGCAGCAGGAAGAAAGAAGAAATAAAACAAAAGAAAAACAATCAAAATACGTGGATCAGCCACAAAAGGGCTCGCCTCCACGGGGCATGCAAACTTCACTATGAAAAAGAAATTTTACAAGAGGAGACTCACCCTCAACCCTTGTACACCCAATTCTCTCTCACTAGAAGTTCCCCTCATAAAAGCTCTCTCTCTCTTGGAAGACCCCCTGAACCCCTGAAGTGCCTGGCGACTGCTGTCCAGGAGCCTCCTGCTCCTTCTCTCTTAGTGCTTCCGCCTCTCTCTCTTCAATCGGGTTCGTATGGGCTTCGTACGGTGCAAGAATCCGAACCACCACCCCCTCTGTTTCATGCACAGGCCCTTTTAAAGGGTTAAAAACTTGATTAGAGATGGATTAGGAGTCCTAAACAAAGCCAGATAACCCCTGGACCGTTGGATCAAGATCGGGAGCCACCCATGCCCTCAGATCGCATCCGGTCCATGAAATAGTGCCATGGACCGTGAGAAACGTGTGGGAAACACCCATGCGGTCCACAGGCCCAGCCGTGGACTGCTTGGTCCACGATGGACCGGGGCAAAGGGCCAACAAGCCGCGCTTGTGCGCGGGCCCACGTGGGGCTGGGCCTCGTGCCCGACTGGGCCGTGCGCCCGCCTGGGCCGCCGCCCGCGTGGGTTGCGCATCCCGCACGGGCCTGGGTCGCGCGTTCCGTGCGCCGCCGCTTGCGACCGTGCCGCTGCCGCCCGCCGTCGGTCGCCGGTGGTCCTCCGCCACCTCTAATCTCGTGTTGACTTCAAAAGTTCGTATCTCATCCATCCGAGCTCCATTTCAGGTGATCTTGATCTAGTTGGACTCCATTTTTCGCTGAAACCTTGCTGTGGGCTCAATGTGGGTTGAATCTTGAGGTATCAAATCCTAACGCAAATAAGATAAGATATTCACATTAGCCTCTAGGTCTAACAAGACCCTATCAATGATAGTTTTCCAATGACACATGAGATTGTAGGAGATCCTCGATCTTTATACTTGACTGGCATGTGGCTTGAAAGATATGAGCTCACACTAGCTGCCAAGAAGGCTTTTTTGGAAATGTTAGTGGTCTTCTTCTTTGTGCATAGATCTTTGAGGAACTTAGCATAAGTGAGAACTTGTTGGATCATATCTAGCAGAGGAATATTTACTTTTACTTGTTTGAATATCTCTAAGATTTGATCCGTGTGGGCTGAGTGTCTGTTGGACCTAAGTCTATTTGGAAAATGAGCTATAGGATTGGTGGGTGATGTCCCGAATTGCTTAATCCCTGATGTGGATTCTTCAAGTAGCTTGGGTGGTTTATTAATCTTTGTTGACTCCTTAGACTTATCTGGATCCTTAAACTCGGTTTGATCGGTTACTTGCTTATGAGGTGATTTAGATAATGGGTCATCTTGATCTTCAGATGTACCGACATGATTGTCTACTTATTTTTTAGTTCTTAAAGTATAAATTATATTTAATTGATTGATCTGGGCTCCTTATTGTGGTCCTTGATTGTTTTGAGTTCTAGGATTAGCCTCGGGTTGACTCGATAGTTTATCTTTTTCCCTTTTACTTACAGTCGTGGCTAATTGATCTAATTGCATCTCTAAATGGGTAATAGCCTGGGTGTTGGAAGTTAAAAGCTGGCTGTGGTCTGCATGTAGTTGTTCAGTGTAGTGTTGGTGCGAGCAGTCAATTTCGCTAAAATTTCTAGATTTTTTTCTAACGAGTTAAGCCTTTGATCATTGCTGAAACTTGATGGATTATTTGATGATTGAGGGAGTCTGGGGTTGGGTTGAGTGAAGGTAGGTCTATTTGAGTTTGACCCTTGTGACCAAAAAAAATTGGGATGGTTCCTCCATCTTGAATTGTAAGTTGATGCGTTGGGGTCATTTGTGGATTTTTGATAGGCTGCGTTCACCTGTGCTGCTTCATTCTTGACTGGACCCATCGTGTGGTCTGTGGCATTACACCCATTGCAAGTGGTTGTTGTAACTTGATTCACTTAAGTGTGTCCCTTGAGTTCTAGGGCCTCTATCCTACGGATTAAAGATGCAAATTTAGCCTCTTCAGCTAGAAAATGTTGAACTTGATATACACTCCCTCTTGAAGGTGTGAGTCTATCGGGTTCCTAGTTATCTCCCATTGTAGGTTCTTTTCTGCTAGGTCTTCTAGAAATTGCTAAGCTTCTATAGGTTCTTTGTTCATAAATTGACCCTGACACATTGATTCTAACATGGTTCTAGAGTTTGGGTCTAGTCCTTCATAAATGATTTGGCATTGTCTCCAAGTTTCTATTTCATGGTGTGGGCATTGACTCAAAAGATTCTTAAAACGATCAAAGCACTTCCAAAAAGACTCACCAGGTAATTGATAAAATTGATTAATTTTATTTCTAAATTTGGTAGTCTTATGGTGTGAAAATTTTTTTTCAAGAACACTTTAACAAAACCCTCTCATGATGCTATGGATTGGTTAGGAAGACTATATAACCACTTTTTGGCACTATCTTTGAGGGCAAAGTTGATCAATCTAAGTTTTATAGCATCCTCAGTGAGCTGTTGAAGCCGCATTATGGTGCATACTTCCTCAAATTTTCTCATAAAAATATATGCATCCTCAGTTCCAGTGAATTTGAGAAGCATGTTTATGATCTGAGGTTTAATTTCAAAATTGGCATCAGTTTGTGACGGCCAGATACATGAGGGTTGGGCTGACCCAACTGGATAGCAAAGATCTTTCAGTACCCGAGGTTCATGTTCGGGTTCACCCATGGTGGGCTTAAGGTCTACTAGACTAGATGCAAGGTTTGGATCTATTCTCACTAATCGATCAGATATCCTTGTCTAAAAAATTTAAAATTTTTTAATTATTTTATAATTTTTTTTTAAAAAAGAAGAGGAAAGAGAGATAGATGAGAAGAGAATTCTAAAGATGAGAGTTTAAGGAGTCCTAAATCGAGAGACAATAGAGAAGAGTATTTTAATTAGGGTTAATAGTTGTAGGTTAGTAATCAAGTTATGCAGTCAATCCTAGCTAACGATAATCCTAGATCTAGACAGTTTCTAACTGCCAAGGTTGCCTTTGAGCACTCCAGATAAAAGACTAGCTACTTAACTGGCCAGGTAAGTGTAAAGTTGATGGGGGTCCCCCCGTTGCTTTTCTTAGACACCAACTGAATTGGCCAGATAAGTGAACGAAACTAATTAAATAACCACCTTCTTTCAGGATATAGTTTCTGAACCACTTTCTTAGACACCAGTCAAATTGACTAACCCTAATTCGGTCCAACTCTTTGGATCCCTTATCTTATTGAGCTCGAGAGTCCTTAAAGGCCAACGTTTAATTAATTTTAAGTTAAGGTTTAGGTCAATGCAATATGTAGGATGGTTGTTTGTGGGTCAAGAAAGGGTGACAAAATTTTTACCTTATCTTGTTTAGTGTTTGTGCCCTTAAGATATTTTATAGAATTATGTAATACAAGAAAAAAAGATGGCCAGATTTGGTAGTTAGTCAAGAGCAAATTGATTTGTTTTACTTTTTAGGTTTTGTGATTAAGTATATAATTTTCTAAGTAGATTATGAGATGTCAATGTAAAGATTTTTTTTTTTGAAGAAAGTAAGTTTGACTAAGGAACTAAGCAAATTAGAAAGCAAATAAAAAAAAAACTAAGAATAAGATAATTTTTTTTTCATAAAAAAAATAATCATGCCTATATCTCCAGCAACGGTATCAAAATTTGATCGCTGTCGTAGACGGTCAAGAATAAAAATTCACTCAAACTATATACATAGGGTGAGTCGGGATCATTTTCACAGAGATCTAGGACGATTATCTCTTTTTTTTAAGAAAAAATAAAAAAAAATGATTGTAGAAGGATTAAAAGAAATAAAATAGTAAGAATTTAATTAAAAACATAATTAATGAAAGAAAACAAGTCAGAAAAATAATTCAGGAATTCTAAATCCACCACGCAAATTAGATTTATTTTTTTTTTCTTATGTTGCAATATTAATTCTTGTAATTAAGGTATTAGTATAGCTTATCTCTAAGGGACACAGACTGTATCAGTAGATTGCAGCTCGTCCTGTTAGAGTATAAACTATCTAAATTCAATTACAAGATCTAAGATTTAATCTAACATACCACGATCTATCTCTCTTAAGCACATACCGTATCCAAGGATCACGGCACGTCAGTACAGGGTATAGGCCGTGTAGGCTAGATCAATACCTCAGAAAAATAAAAAGATATGAAATAAAAATATAATTTTATTATATAAAAATTAAATATAAATAAAAAAAATAAAAATCTATTTAGAAGCTTCATCGTATTCCTGGCTTGAAGGAATTTAGCCACACATCATGCTCTCTAGCTCCATAATCTTCCAATATTTGATCCCTAAAGCTCCTTGATTTTTTCTCTATTTTTTTTATTTTTTTTTAATTTTTTCTTCTCTCTACTCTTATTTCTAGATCTTCTATTTATAGGTAAATTTTTTATATTTTTTTGATAGAAAAAAGAGTCCTAAAATCTTTAGAAAATGTATTAAACACTTAGAAATTTTTTTAGCCGTCGGATGGAGCTTGGACCATCCAGATTAGCCCAAAATCTGATGTTTTAATCCTTATCAAAGTTGGATGCATTTCTGACCATCCGATCATGCTCCAGATGGAATTTCAACCGTTGGATCACGCAAATCTCTCTTTAACAAAGTCAGAAACCACCACAGTCGTTGGATTGAGCTCCAGATTTGATCTGGACCATCGATCAGCGCAAAAAGCCTTTCTTCCACTGTGGACCGTGCCTGTGGATCGTGAACTATTCCTGTAGACTGCACCCTTGATTCTGTGGATCGAGTGACTGATCCACCGTGCATCAAAGATAATTTTCAATATTTTTTAGGATATTTTGGTTTGATTTTTGCTTCAATTTTTGCTTGAAAAACAAGAAAAAATATGCATTAGATTTTCAAAATTTTTTTATTATTTTGATACTTAAATTGCTCAATTAAATTAACATCTATTTTTTATAAATATACTTAATTTTATATTTTTTTAAAATTATTTATTTTTATAAGAAAATCTAATTTATTCATGAAATTAGATTTTTAAGAAGATGTTAGTATCATAAATTATCAAAAATATCTTCAATAAACATAAAAATATATCACTTATCATCTATGAAAAGGTTGAGGGCTAAGGAAGTAACCCTTATATTTGGCAATGGGGTAAGAGTTACTATTGTAGCCATGGGTATCTATCCTTTATGATTATCATTTAGATTTAGTTCTTAAAGATAGTCTCTATTATTTACATGGTGATGCATCTATAAACTTAATTAAGCAAGCAGTAAATATCATTGGATCTGAGAGATCCAGAGTTGAGATAAACTTTAAGTATACGTGGAGTCTTAGGCTAGATTGTATAGGAGAAGAAATGTTTAACAAACTGAAGAAATATGAGCTTTTGGGCTCATTGACTGTTGAGTCATATCTAGTTTTTGCATCATCTCTTTGAGAAAAAATGATCAAGCTACTCTTATGAGTTAAGAGAAAAAGGACCACTGAGATACTTATCCTAATACACATTTGATGTGTGTAGTTCATTTGATGTGCTAACAAAGGAAGTTGTCTCTACTTCGTTACCTTTACCGATGATCAGTCATGGTATGGATAAGTATATGAGATACAAATCTGAAAATTTTGAAAGATTTAAAGAATTTAGATATAAAGTAGAGAAGCAAATCAAAAAATTTTTAAAGGTACTTCGATCAGATTGAGGATGCAATATCAAAGAAAAAATTTTTCGGTTATCTCATAAAATAGCATAGTTTCATATTGAACCTCTCTTAGTGTTGGAGAACGATCCCGGCTCCTTCCATGGACCTTTGGTGCAGCAGAACCAGCAACGAATAGATCTGGAGACTTCTGGACACGATCCAAGGCCCTTGACGAAATCAGTCTGGTTGCTGTCTTCTTCGTCAGCCTTTCGTTCCAGATGAAGAACGCCTTTGAAACCACCTCTAAAAAATCTAAGATCTGGTACCCAACCAGATCAGACCTGGATCGAGGTCTTGAATTGGGGCATTCTAGATGGGGAAGAAGATAGATGGAGACAGACCTCGCAGATCTATCCTGCTGCAGCCTTTTTGTAGATCTGTTGATGGAGATCTCACCCGCGCCTCAAACGACCTCAGATCAACTCCAGATCTGAGAGGGACTTGTACCAACCTCTTCTCAAGAGATTTCAGGTCCTGGACCTGGTGTTTGGGTGCCTGCATGAGAGGGAGAGCAGATCTGGTAGGCAGCTGCAAGGGGGAAGGGGCTAGCGCCTCCCCTTCTTCTCTTTCCTTTTATGGACTGGCGGTAAGAAACCCTAGGGTTTCTAGCTCCTGGTGCATGGAAGATTGCTGGAGAGAGAGGGAGAAGAGAGAGAGAGATTTGGGAGAAAGAGTTATCTATTTTCTTGGCTTAATCCAACCTATACACAGTACATGTATATATAAACACTGGGTCAAGTGACCTAAACCTAAAATTTCCTTGACCAACTCTATGGGAGATTAGGTTAACCCAAGCCCATGTACACCCATGACTCGACCTAACCTCACCTACCCTAGGCCCAGACCTGGCCCATAAAGAGTTGGTCCCTTGAGGCCCACATAACCTAGACCTCAAGTACCTGAAAGGCCCACAGCCTTTCAACCTAGGGCCCAACTAGCCCTAGAGCCTCCATGAAGCCCTCAGGAATGATGGACCTTAGCCTTAGCCTTGGTCCCCTGGGCCTTGGGCACACTACCTGGATCATAACAATCTCCACCTTGGTGTCCTAAGGCCTCAACCAGCTCCACTCTGTCCTTGTGACTGTAGACCCATTTGCAGCCAATGGGCCTCTTCCCCTGTGGCAACTGCATCAATCGCCACGTCTGGTTCTTGTGGAGAGACTGCATCTCCTCGGACATCGCCTGGACCCACCGCTCTCTGTCCTGGCTCTCAATAGCCTCCTGATACATATATGGGTCTCTATTCACTGTCACCAGGGCATATGACAGCATCTCCTCGAAGCCATATCGGTCTGGTTGCCTGATGGTCCTCTTGGGCTTGTGTAGGGCAACACCGATATCAGTCCTCGGTCCAGCTCGCTCCTGCTGGACCTCTCCACCTCGATCATCTGTCTGAGTCCTCTCCACCTATTGGGACACCTTAGGTAGGTGCTCCACCTGAATGTCATGTCCTCCAGTAGTACCTGCAAGAGGCAAAATCAAAGAGGTTAGCTGTCCAGCAGCACCCTGCTGGACCTTCTCCTGCTCCTCCATTCCTGCTCGCCTCCGTAGGACTGACCCTCATCAAAAGTCACATCCCGACTAATGATGACCTTCTTTTTCAAGGGATCCCACAGCCTGTATCCCTTGACTCCTCACGGATAGCCTAGAAACACCGCCTTGCATGATTTGGCATCTAGCTTGCTCCGCTCACCAGCTCCAATGTGCACATAGGCCGTGCACCCAAATACCCGTAGATGGCCCAGCCCAACTGTCCTCCCAGACCACACCTTCTCTGGAAACCTGCCATCCAACCTGGTGTGAGGTGATCGATTGACCAAGTAACCCGCTGCGTCAACTGTGTCAACCCAGAACTCCTTTGGAATCCCTGCCTGTAGCCTCATGCACCGTGCCTTTTCCAAAAATATTCTGTTCATCCTCTCGGCCACCCCATTCTGCTGTGGAGTCCCCTTAACTGAGAAGTATCTTTTGATCCCACACTCCTCACAGTAATCCTGGAACTCTCTGTGGTGTACTCTCCGCCATTGTCTGACCTCAGACACTTCACACTCCTCCCCTGCTCCTTCTCCACCTCAGCTTTCCAGATCTTGAACTTGGTGAAGACCTCTGACTTCTCTCTCATGAAGTAAATCTAGAGTTTTTTTGAGAAATCATCAATCAGGGTCATGAAGTATCTGGCCCCATTCCTAGCTAAAACTGGGGTTGGTCCCCACACATCCGTTGTACTAACTCCAGAGGGGCTGCACTGCGGGCTGTGCTGATGTTGAACTGAACTCTCCTCTGCTTTCCCATCTGGCAAGGCTCACAGATCTCCCCTGTAGCACCATCCTCCAGATCAGAGATGAGTCCTCTCCTGCTCAACTCCCTCAGCCCCCTGTCACCCATGTGGCCTAGGCGGTAGTGCCACATCCTGTAAGCCCCCTCCTGGTCCTGTGCTGCAGCTGTTGCATCAGACTCTTCGGTCACCACAGATCCCTCTATGCGATAGAGGTTATTGTCCAACCTCCTGCCTCTCATCACTACCATGGCTCCATTGGAGATGTTCAGTACTCCGCTTCTAGCCCTACTGCTGAAGCTGTATCCACTGCACTCCAAATAGCCTAGTGATACCAGATTCTTTTTCAGTTCCGAGATGTGCTTTACATTTGTCAATGTCCTCACAATCCCATCAAACATCCTCACCCTGACTGTCCCTATCCCAGCCACCTTGCAAGGATGATTGTCACCTAGAGTCACTGATCCCTCATCTGTCTTGGTGTATGTAGCAAACCAAGACCTGTGTGGTGTGTAGTGATGTGAGCACGCAGAGTCTAGTGTCCACTCCTTTGTGTAATGTCTGTGACCATCTGATACCACAAGTAGATCATCCTCCACCTGCTGCCCAGCAACTGTACTCACTGATTCTGAGCCACTTCTTTCTCCCTTCTTGCTCTTTCATATTGGACATTCTTGCTTGAAGTGCCCGAACTCGTTGCACTTGAAGCATTTCACCTCTTTCTTTTCCTTCCTGGACTTGGACCGCCCCGTGGACTTGCTTCTGCCTCTGCCACTACCTGTCCTCTCTCCTACTGCCAAACCCTCCTGGGGAGCCTGATCTTTGGTCAACTTTTCTCTCTGCTCATTCGACCTTAGCATCGAGACCATGTCCTCATACTCCAGAGTCTCCTTACCGTAGAGTTGTGTAGTCACCAAAGAATCATATGATTCAGACAGCGAACATAGAAGCAATAGAGACTTGTCCTCCTCATCCAGCTTCACCCCGATATTCACCAACTCCATGCATAACTGGTCGAACCTCTGAATGTGGCCAATCACATCAGATCCCTCCTGCATCCGAAGACTGTACAATCTTTTCTTCAGCATCAGCTTGTTGCACATATTCTTCCCTATGTACATGATGTGCAACTTCGACCATAGGCCCTTTGGGGTCTTTTCTTCCAGCACCGAATACAACGCCGCATCCGCCAAACATCCTCTGATCACCAAGCATGCTTTCTTCTCCAACGATGCCCACTGTCTATCTGTCATTCCCTCAGGCTTCTCATCCAAAGCCTGATCCAGATCTGCTTGCACCAAAAGATCCTCCATCCGGATTTTCCACATGAAAAAATTCTCCTTGCCATTAAACTTCTCAAACTTGACCTTCATATTGCTGCCCATGACTAGATCCAAGCCAAACAAGCAATATAAAATCAAGAAGTGTAGAATATACCTTGATGGTACCTTGCTGAAAATTTTCAGCACTTGGGATCTTCAACTTCTCGTGCTTGGAACCGCTTCCTCACCACCGTAGCTCTGATACTAACTATTGAAGCATGATCCCGGCTCCTCCCACGGACCTTTGGTGCAGCAAAACCAGCAATGAATAGATCTGGAGACTTCTGGACACGATCCAAGGCCCTTGACGAAATCAGCCTGGTTGCTGTCTTCTTCGTCAGCCTTTCGTTCCAGATAAAGAATGCCTTTGAAACCACCTCTAAAAAATCCAAGATCTAGTACCCAACTAGATCAGACCTGGACCAAGGTCTTCCAATTTGTAGATCTTGAATCGGGGCATTCTAGTTGGGGAAAAAAATAGATGGAGATAGACCTCGCAGATCTATCATGCTGCAGCCTTTTTGTAGATCTGTTGATGGAGATCTCACCTGTGCCTCAAACGACCTCAGATCAACTCCAGATCTGAGAGAGACTTGTACCAACCTCTTTTCAAGAGATTCCAAGTTTTGGACCTAGTGTTTGAGTGCCTGCAAGAGAGGGAGAGCAGATCTGGTAGGCGGCTGCAAGGGGGAAGGGGCTAGCACCTCCCCTTCTTCTCTTTCCTTTTATGGACTGGCGGCAAGAAACCCTAGGGTTTCTTGCTCCTGGTGCATGGAAGATTGCTGGAGAGAGAGGGAGAAGAGAGTGAGAGATTTGGAAGAAAGAGTTGTCTATTTTCTTGGCTTAATCCAACCTATACACAGTACATGTATATATAAACACCGGGTCAAGTGATCCAAACCCAAAACTTCCTTGACCAACTCTATGGGAGATTAGGTTAACTCAAGCCCATGTACACCCATGACTCGACCTAACCTCACCTACCCTAGGCCTAGACCTGGCCCATAAAGAGTTGGTCCCTTGAGGCCCACATAACCTAGACCTCAAGTACCCGAAAGGCCCACAGCCTTTCAACCTAGGGCCCAACTAGCCCTAGAGCCTCCATGAAGCCCTCAGGAATGATGGATCTTGGCCTTAGCCTTGGTCTTCTGGGCCTTGGGCACACCACCTGGATCATAACACTTAGTATATCTTAGCTCAATGAGATAATTAAAAAGAGTCATAAGACTGTATGAGATATGGTTCAGTCCATGATAGACTTCATTAATTTATTTTATTTCTTTAAGGATGTACTTTATTTCTATAAAATTAGGTTCTCTCTAAATCTGTTCCTACTATACCGTATGAGATATAGTATGGTGAGAACTAAATCTTGATTATTTTTAGATTCAAGGATATCCAGTTTGTGTCAATGATATCGGGTGGATATATTAGAGGATAGATCTATAAAGCTCATCCTAAAAGAGTTTGGGATACTATTTTTCTTGAAAGAATTATAATGTGATTATGATCCAACATGCTATCTTCTTGAAAAATTATTTAACCATGATGAAGCAGTGGGAGGAAAGTTAAGCTTGAAGAGAGTGTCTTTAAAGAGCAGTGAGCCATAGGACCTAAAAAACTTATTCATGATGAGTCAGTATACATATATTCCTCTTCCAGCTCATACATATTGTAGGATCTCCCATCCTCTCGAAAGGTACTTAAGTATGCTTAACAGAGGATGTAGAAAAAAATCATTTCTTATGGGAGATAAGAAACATAGAGATGATCCAAAAAATTATAGTGAGATGATGTTAGACATTGACTCTAAGAAAGAGATGTGAAATAGCTTTTCTGACTGGATATCTTTTAAAGATTTCTATATGGAGTAGCTTATGAATTTCACTTCTCGTGATAGGAGATCACAAAGTCTGCAATAATCATAAAGTTGGAACATTCATTTTAATGATATGATCAAATTATTTGATCAGAAATGAGAAATTATGTTTTCAAAAAGGTCAGTGGGAGTGTCCAATACTGACATCGGTTAAAATATGGTTGTATATAGAATTCTCTATGAAAGATCTAAAGCAAGCATCCTATATTCTGAGAATATAAAGATATATAGAGATAGATATAATTGGATGCTTGTATTTTCACAGATAAAGTACAGAGAATAGATGCTGAAATGGTTCAGTATAGAAATCTCGAAGAGAGATCTGCTACCCTCTTGAGCATAAATATATGCCATGTAATGTACTTGAACTGATATAGTTAATACTGTGAATGTCATGAGTAGATATCAGTTGTATCCAGGCTGAGAGCGTTAGATTGTTGTGAAAATATCCTTAAGTACTTGAGAAAAACTAAAGATTTATTCTTAATTTTTAGAGAAAGATCAAAACTAGGAGTAAAAGGATACACCAATTTAGATTAATATCTGATGTTAAATGGTAGAATGTCTACTGCATGGGTGTGTTCCTATGTAATCATGTCGATATTTTGAAAGAATTTCAAGTAATCGATTTATAGAAGCTAAGTACACTATAGATGTGTAAGATGTATTCTGGTTCTAATATTAGTTGCAGAACTGGATGTCATGCCATCAGATGTCATGACTCTATACTGCAAAGACAATGGCACTATAGCTCTTGTTAAGGAGCCTAGGTCTCACCAGATATCCAAGCACATAGAGTAATAGAATATGTGACTACCTCAAGTAGAAATACATAGAGGTGCAGACAGCAAACTCTACATGAGATGTGGTTAACCCACTGGTAAGTCACTTAGCTAGTCAAAGATTAAAATCTATCTTGAGTAGATGGGGCTTGGTATATGGCAGATTGGCTTTAGTGTAAGTAGGAGATTGTTGGATTTATACCCTAAAAGTCAATCTTGGTTGATGCATATCATATTTTTTGGATATGATTTTGTATTTAATAGGTATTTATATTACCATTCATATTTTATGTGTCCATGAATAATCCAAGGGATTAACAAGATGATGACATATATTCTCAAAGTGTTGAAATTTGAGACATGTATCATTGATGGTTAATGCTTAAATTGCTCCTGATCATACGATCATCATGGAAATGATGATTGATCCAAATAGACCAGTACATAGATCACTTTCTTTGACAGATGAGTCTCGAATCTGCGGTGTAGTGACACTAGAGTGAGAGTGCAGGTGGTTGTTAGAGAACAACTAGCACTGAGCGTGACCAATACGAGAAGTCGCATGGATGTCTGCTCACTCGTTAGTGACTTTCTCGATGCTGCAGTAGTATGACTGATCTTTTGACCTGCGGTATTACAGCTGCTCACAGTGACGCTGCTGGTGTTTGACTACACATAAACATTGACTCAATGAGTCTTTGTAGTGGATGTTGCTGACATTTGATCTACTATAGGAGTAGGGTGTGCACCTATATAGAATCTATCGATCTTAGCAAAAGGGAGTAGTTCTATAAGATTTAAGAAGCTGAGTTCTTAAGTCTATGGCTATAACAATGTGATTGATGGAAAAAAATTTTCATAAGAATCACATATGGACTCAAACTAATTGAATCTATCATATGACCAATGATGAGGTTTGACAATTTATCTATGACCTGCCATCTGATCAGAACTCACGATAGAGGGACTGTATCATATGTTAACTGCACCTAGAGGTTCATCATTTTTTATTCTGCTAGATTGCTACTACATACTGCTAGGTGTCACTGGTAGATTGTGAGATCCACGAGCATCATCTCGATAATCGATGATCCTTGATGGACAGAGTTAGAATTATTCCAACCTATTGAAATGAGTTTTGATGATATTATGATAGGGATCATAATATATCTCACTACCAGACAGAATAGAACTTATGAAGTATACAAAATTTTTTTTGACTGATCAGATGGTTGAATTATGATTATGAATCGTGATAGAATTTAATTATCAATTTGATTGATGATTAATCCAATGCAAAAGTTACAATTAAGTAACTTGCTAAAGAGTTAGTGAGTTATAGGAGGATTAATTTATAATTGAATTGCTAATTGACTCAATTTAATTGATCAATGAGACTTGCATCAAGTCTAATTAAATTAGCTTTAATTTGATTTGATATGGATTTGATTTGATCAATCCCAATTGTATGGAAGAATAATTTCTTATTTGATTAGGATTTGAGTTTGACTTAATTTCTAATTAGATTAGGATTTAACTAAGAGTGTTTAGGTTCCTATTTGAACTAGAAGTTCTTTTCTTCATGGGTGCACTAAATTCTAATTAGATTAGGATTAAATTGAGTTTGACTCAAGCACCAAGAAAGAGTCTAAAAGGACTAGGACTTCTTCTCTAATTAGGTGACTTCTAATTCCTAATTGGATTAGGTTTTAATCTAAATAGTTTGGACTCCTAATCAAATTAAAATTTTAATTTATTTGGATCTAATCAATTTGTAATATAATTAGAATTGATTAGAATTTTATTTGGTTTAAATCAGCCACCTAAAGAAAAGTCCTAAGTAGTTAGGACTCTCCCCTCTCCTTGCACCATCATGAAGCCCCACGCCCACCTGGTTTTTGGATGCCACAAATTTCCAACTCTTCTCTCCTTGTGCATGTAAGAATCTATGAAAAAAATCCTCTTCTTCTTGAGATATGTGGGCGCACAAAAATTAGGGAGGTGGGTGGCATATATATAAGAGTCCAAGGGAGTTTGGACTCTTATCTCCTACCTAAACTCTATCTCCTCATCCTATTTAAACATGGGACATATGAGGCGGCATGAAGGGCTGATGGTGATCAGTTTGAGACACCAAAATTCTTGGAGGCATGCGTGGAAAATTTCCTAGGGAGAGGGCGTGGCATGAAGGGTCATGGCGTGAGGTATATGTGCTCATATCCCTTCTTTCTTACCAACAATGAAAGGTTGGTTGTTAGAGACTCTTCTCTCCGATCTTTTATCCTAGTTTGGACATGGATTTTTTCTCTCCTTTTTGTCCAACAGTTGGACATATATTCTTACATCTCTAACATAGAGATTTGATGTATGGGTTTTAGAAAGAAAAGTGAAAAAATTATTCTTCTCATGATCTCTAGCGTAGAGATCATCATCCTCCTATTTTTTTTCTTCTCTAAGAGTATCTTAAGAGAAAAATTTTTTTTTCAACCATCAAGATATGATCTCTATAAGAGAGCTAGCACCCCGGTGAGATTAAGAAGCTTCTGATTAGATCAAAGCCTCGTGTGGATATCCGTAGACGTCGGACACTTGTGCGGCTTCAAGGGACTTTTAGAAGATATCCATGATCATCAGTTCGCGGTGTAGATCGAGTCATGCCAAGATATAAATATTAAATCTTATTTATTTATTTATTTTTATTTAATTTCTGTATCTGAATCCTATCTCATATATGTAGATCCTGTTTATGGTTTTATGATTTGATCATATGCATGCTTAGATTAAATTAGATTTAATCTAAATTTTTTAAAATTTTTACTGCGTACTCATTTTAAAATTTTTACATGTATAAAATCATGAAATTTCAACACCTTTTTTGCTACTAGAGCACGCTGACAAGTCCTCCTATTATGGTCGAATCCTTTGCAATTATTGCACCTAATGATGGTTGACCTCTTCCTCCCACTAGCTTCACCTTCTTCCCTTCTTCTATTTTTTCTTGGCCTTTCGGGCAGTTTTTTGAGGGGAGGAGGTTGCAAATTCTCATCATCTTTCTTTGGATCAAGGTTGCTATCAGGTAATGGATGAATCACTGAGCTATAAGCTTTTAAGTACTTTGCTACTCTATAACAATCATCATATAATTCATCTAAATTTTTCTTTATAGAACCGACATATAGCATAGCATGTTTACATGGCATTCTACTTATCTCCCGCTCACCATAGGTACAAGTCTTTTTACTCAAATCCACAATAAATTTTCTACCATTTTCCTTCACAAGTCCATTACAGGAGAGGTATGCTGAGGGATGTACTTTGATTTTCTTATCTCAATTTTCTTTTTGTTCATGAAACTATAGAAAATATAAACTATTTGATTAGGAGTTGCTGCTCACTTAGACAAAAGAAAGAAAAAAAAAAAGAAACCAAAAAACTTCTGTCTCAGATTCTACCAAATCAATTTGGATATCATTTTTTTCTAATGCATGCACATTAGTAGACAATTAAAACTATAGCTTAAACTCAAGATTCAGTTAAATCTTAAACATATCAAAATCAAAGCAAACAAGAAAGAATGGTCATTCAAGCACAAATAATAATCACATGATATGAGTTAAATTAAAGTTAAATGTTTATTTTATTTTGATTAATAAATTTTATTCTTAATTTTTGAAAAAATTAACTAATTTTGTTTTTATGTTAAAAAATAATTAATTATATTCTTAATTTCAATAATTCTAAAAATAAAATTATATTCTTAATTTTAATAAAATAACCTTAATATAATATTATATAAAAATATCCAACTCTATCGCTTCAAAATATATATGTTATGGTGGTTACCGTGAGCACCTCGGATCAGCGCTATATCATAAGACATTTCAAGTTCTTGGATCATCAACACGATCGTTGGTCGTTGTATGAATTAAGAAGTCCATCTCCATGTTGAGCTGAGGCATCCCAAAGGTTTAATCTGTGTATGAACTGCTCAGTCGACTTATCTCTTCAATGTGTGCGATAGTTGTCTATCTCGAATAAGATGGGTTTGGCGTAACCGTCTCTCCTGATCTCACGGAAGCAATTAAGGGCTGAATTATCTCGTTCAGTTTGGCATGTCCCACAGTCTGATAATCTCGAGATCATACGATCTCACAACTAATAATGCAGCTATCTAATATCCTTCTATATAAACAATCAGAGCCTTGAGGACTCAGGAAAGTCCAATCGAATCCCTCACAGGGAACCCATTGCTGCTCTTTTATTTTTTGCTTTTTTGACTTGAGCATCGGAGGATCCTCGCCGGAGCCACAATCTCTGGTTTGGGACTTGTCATGTAGGTCACTCCAGCACCAGCATCCCTACATGAGGATCAGGTGTCCGTCTTCCAATCTCGACTGATTTCAACAGCAACAGATAGAGGAAGGGGCCTACATTCATATTCATGGCTCCCAAATGGACATCTTCCCAGCTTTTCAATACCGTCGCTTCCCGATAGGCAGCCAGCCAAGCTGACAATCAAGTCCAACCACTGGTGTCGAAAATCCTTCCGTCGGTTCAATCGAACGTCCTTCCACCAGTTCAACCATCCTAGCTGGCACTAGCCATGGCTGACCAATTCGATCAGCTCTTCAAGCAAGTTCAACATCTGATGACTGCAATCCAAGCGATTCAAATCTTTCTCGCACCCTTTTAGGTAGCGCCACAGCCTCTCTAGGCTATCTCTACACCCCCTACAGTGGTGCGTTATACAGTTTCCTCGATAGGGCCTCCTGTGCCTTTTGCAGCGGTGCCTCCACAAAATCCTACTTTGACTGTGGCTCCACAGCCACCACCTCAACCAGAGCCGTAGGTACCTCCTTAAAGTCTAGAGAAGAGGTTGGTTCATCAAAATCACCTTAGGGCCTAGCAGCCGATCAGACGACGATCTCCAAGCCCATAGTTGGGCCATGACTTAACCCCCGGACGTCGATCTCCTTTATGCTCTGAGGCTGGTACTGTTCGTGAAGTTGATTTTGAAAGGTGGTTTCTAGAAACTCGACTAGCAATTGGGTCAGAAAATAGAAAAGGCCCTCAACAATAATGGCTCTTCGACGTTGCCCTACGAAAGATATAATAGCCAGCCACTCTTCACCCCAAGGATTATGCAGGAACCATTCTCCCTGTACTTCAAACTACCTCAATTAGAGGTCTATGATGAGACCACCGAACTCATCGATCATGTGGTGACCTTCAAAGTAGCCATGCTCCTTGAGGGAGCATCAGATGCAATCTTCTGTCGAGCGTTCCCTCCAACCCTTAAGGAGGCTGCTAGGCAGTAGTACATGAGTTTGAGGCCGACGTCTATCCATTCTTTTGAAGACTTATGTTGGTCTTTCATCATTCATTTCATCATCAGCCAATGAAAGTAGAAGTGGTTCGACTACCTCCATACTATCAAGCAAAAGGAGGATGAGTCAATCCGCTCTTTTATGAATAGATTCAATGTGGTGACTCTAGAGGCCCAAAATCTAGATCAGTCGATCGCGATGGCCGCAATGATGAATGGTCTGCTGAAGAATGACTTGAAAAAATCATTAATTAAGACTTATCCTCGGGATCTCTCAAATATACTTGTCAGTGCAAAGAAGTATGCCCGCATGGAAGAGATCTTTACTGATGAGACTCTTGCCAGTTCAGCCGCAACGGGATCCAGAAAGGAGCGTAAAGATGCCAGCGCTCCTGATCCCCAATCTCGAGGTGGAACAATGGGGGTCAAAATCATCGATCCCGCAGTCCTCCGAGAAGGATTCGACAACCATCACATGCTGGGCAGTGTAATAACTACACGCCCCTGACTGTTCCTCGAAGAGTGGTGTTGTTACAAATGGGGCCTAAGTTACCTGAGCTTCGACTAATGAGAACAAGGTCAGAACGCCACTGAAGCCCTAATAAATACTATTTTTACCATCGTGACCATGATCATGATCCTGAAGACTGCCACCAGCTACGCGACGAGATCGAGAGGCTTGTCAGGTAGGGGTGGCTGAATCATTTTGTTCGGAGAGCAACCCCTCAATATCGAGCTCCAAGAGTTTAGCAGCCACCCCCTTTGCCTCAGCAGCCTCTCCCTCTGCCTCAGCCGCAGTAAGCACCAGCACGGCAGGAGCTGCAGCAGGTCGGAGGGTGAGTGGCAGAAGAAGAGTGACCCATCCGAGGAGAAATCTACATGATTACTGGGGGGTTGTCTGGGTCAGAAAAGTTCCTCAACTTACAACACCATCCTCAGATGTCCTAGCCTGTGGACTTTGAAAGTTGTCATCTTAAGCTACCATCTGATGGTGAAGTTTTTGACCAAGCACAGAGTGGGGCAAATCCGAGGCAATCAAGCCATGGCTCATGAATGCTTTGCCGCCAAACTAAGACCAGAGAATCAACCAGCCTTAGCAGAGATCCAGCCCGAGCTCCTGATAGGCTTGGGTGCTGGGAGGACCTAACTGACGGATGCCCCCAACCAACTGAGGACCTTTTAGATATCCCGCTGAGGAAAGAGAATTCAAGCTAGATGGTGAAAATTAGCTCACATCTAGATGAGATAACCAAAAGTCAGCTAATTAATCTTTTGTAGGAGAATGTGGATCTTTTTGTCTGGTCTGCTGCAGATATGCGCGGCATCAGTTCTGAGGTGATATCCCATCATCTAAAGGTGGACCCAATCTGTCGGTCGATAAAGCAAAAGAAACAAAATTTTGCCCTGGAGTGAACCACAACATATATTACTAATGAAATAATAATACTTTTCATGAAAATAAAATTTGCAAGGCCATCAATTTGTGATGGGTGCCTGAGTCCTCCAAGAGTTGCCTCTTCCTTCTACTTAAGACCTTGAACTATCACTACGGCCAACTAACGTGAGGGCTAACTTACTAGACCCTTGAGAAGATCTCGATGACTCTGAGATAGGGCTAACTTACTAGACCCATGCAGAGCCTGAGTCACACGAGAAGTGGAGGGAGATCCTTGAGAAAATCTCCAGAGGGATAACTAATCAGACCCTCAGAATGCCATCGAGAGTGCAAGATGCCATAGGCACAAGCTCACCACTGGCACACACTGTCTCTTGTGCGAAGATAAGAAGTGCTATATGACAAAGGCATAAGATCATCGTAGATACACAACGCCACTCGTGAGGGCTAACTTACCAAACTTTCGAGAAGACCTCAATGACTTCGAGGTTGGGCTAACTTATCAGATGCTTACAGAGCCTGAGTCGCATGAGAAGTAGAGAGAGATCCTTAAGAAAATCTCTGGAGGGCTAACCAATCAGACCCTCAGAATATCATCGAGAGTACAAGATGTCGTAGGTATAAGCTCACCGCTAGCACACACTGCCTCTCATGCGAAGATGAGCAGTGCTCGATGTCATAGGTACAAAATCATCATAGGCATACAATGCCACTTGTGAGGGCTAACTTATCAGACCCTCGAGAAGACCTCAGTGACTCTGAGGTGGGGCTAACTTACCAGTCCCCTACAAAGCCTGAGTTGTACAAGAAGTGGAGGGAGACTTTTGAGGAAACCTTTGGAGGAATAATTAATCAGACCCTCAGAATACCGTCGAGAATGCAAGGTGCCGTAGGCACCAGTTCGCCCCTGACATACACTACCTCTCGTGCGAAGACGACAAGTGCTAAATACCGTAGGCATAAGATCGCCGTAGGCACACAATGCCACTCATGAGGACTAACTTATCAGACCTTCGAGAAGATCTCGGTGACTCTGACGTGGGACTAACTTACCAGACCTCCATAGAGCTCGAGTTGCATGAGAAGCGAAGAAAAACCCTTGAGAAAACCTTCGAAGGGCTAACTAATCAGACCCTCAGGACACTATCGAGAAGCGTAAGATGCCATAAAAACAAGCTTGTCGCTGTCACATACTATCTCTCGCATGAAGATGAGAAGTACTAGATGCCGTACGTATAAGATCACCGCAGGAACATAACGTCACTCATGGGGGATAACTAATTAGACCCTCGGAACATCACTGAAGAGTGCTAGATTTCATAAGCATAAGATCACTACCGGCACACACTGCCTCTTCAAAAAAAGAATAAAAAGACGGACAACGTATGACCAGAGGCATTATCTCAACAGTACTTCTTCCGCCTGAGACATTATCTCAGACTTAAAAGTAAGAGGGTAGTGTTGAGATGATTATTATGATGCTTCGGATCCATGGACGGTCGGATTACATTCAAGTTCTTCTAAACTGCTCTAAATATGTTCACTCCAATCGAAGTTGTTCTAAATATATTTATGCTGAAGCTGAGCTACTTAGAATCTTACTCGTGCTGAACTGAGCACTGGATATTTTCTCATGCTAATCTGAGCTATTTGGATCCTTACTTATACCGAGTTAAGCAGTAAGCATTTCCCCACATTGATCTGAGCATTTATTTATGCTATTCTCTATGAAATTCACAAAATTCACAAATGCAAATTTAAAGTTGGAATCAAAGTAAAGACTTCCAAAACAAAGTATTCTTTTTTATTCATTAAAGTCTTTATAAAGAAAAAATCAGTGCTCCAAGCACTACAAAAAAAAAGCTGGTGTTTCGAACACTTTAGAGGATGGTTGCTCCAGGCACTATCTTGTGAACAAGAGAAGAAAATAAGGAAGGAAAGAGAAAGAAAAGGAGGATAGCAGAAGGAGAGAAAAATAAGGAAAGAAGGTGAGGAGGGATGTCCCGTTGCAATCGACAGAGCATCAGATCGGCCAGGTGAGCTGGTTCGAACTTCAACCATCGAAGATTTCGCCTCCTCACCGTTCGGATGAACTGATTCAATCTTTATCCACTGAGGTCTCCACCTCTTTATCGGTGATAAGTGATATATTTTTATATTTATTATCGATATTTTTGATAATTTATGGTGCTAACATCTTCTTAAAAAATCTAATTTCATGAATGAATTGAATTTTTTTTGCAAAAATAGATAAATTTTTTTAAAATATAAAATTAAAGTATATTTATAAAAAATAGATGTTGATTTAATTAAATAATTAAAGCATCAAAATAATAAAAAAATTTTAAAAAATTTAATGCATATTTTTTTAAAATTTTTCAGACAAAAATTGGAGTAAAAATCAAGCAAAAATATCCTAAAAAATAAATTTTATTACTTTTGGTGCACGGTGGATCGGTCGCTTGATCCACCGAGTCGATGGCGTGGTCCACAGAAAATGTTACGCGATATTTTGGTGCAGTCTACGGGTGGACAGAAGAAAATTTGTGCCATCCGATGGCTGAAATTCAAACTGAGGGAGATCGGACGGTCCACATTCGTTAGATTTTTGAGCGCTGATTAATGGCCTAGATCAAATCTGAAGCACGATCCAACGACTATGGTAGTTCTCGACTTTAAATAGGAGATAAAGAGCATGATCTGACATCCCAGATTTAATCCAATGTGAGATCCAACGGTCAGAATCGTATCTGATCCTGATAAGAAGTATAACGCTATTTTTTTGGGTTGATCTGAGTCATTCATTGAAGATCCGACGGTCAGAATTAATTTATACGGGTATACTATATTTTTTAAGAGTTTTAAGACTCCTTTTGCTATCAAAAAAAGATAAAAAATTTATCTATAAATAGAAGGTCCGAGAATAAGTCTTAAGAGAAGAAAAATTTAGTAGAATGCTAAGAAAAAATAAAAGAAAAATTAGATAGATTTAGAGACTCAAAGGAAAGAAGAAGAGAAGTTGGTTCGCTTTACAGAGTACGAAAGAAGAAGGAGAGGTCATCAACCATCTTTCTGACGAGACTGAGCTGATCAACTTTAGATCCTTGTTAAATTTTATTTTATTTTTATTTTTTATTATTTTTTAATTTTTTTATACTTAAATTTTACTTTCAATTAATGCAAAATTTATTTTATTGCACTTTAAATTCTTGTCTTTTATTTTTTGTAAGTAGATGCTAGGATCTAGTTAGTAGATCTTAGTATCAATTTATTTTATACTTTTTAAATTTTTATTATTTATTTTTATTATAAGTAGATGCTAGGATCTAAATAATAGATCTTAGTACAGGATTTATTTTTTATATTTTTAATTTCTGTTTTCTAACTTAAACTGCTTTCCTCAAAATTTTATTTTTTTATAAAATCAAAGATTTCAAATCAAAATCCTATCTTTTTTATAGATTCGATCCGACTCGCTACTCTCTATGTACTTTTAATTTTTATTGAAGTCAGAATTAGATTGATAATCACGATGTCCTAACGACAACATCACGAGCATATCAATTTTTGATGCCATTATCGGGGATGGCACCAATTTTAATATTTAATTTTTTTGATTTTTTTATGAATATAGCTTATTAACTTTTTTATTTTTTATCTTTTTATAGAAAAAAGAAAAAAATTAAAAAAAAAAGGAGATTGAAAGCTTCAAATTTTGCTCGGTGAGATCAATCCTAACCCTAACCCTAACTATTTTTTAGTATTAATTGTTATTTTTTTTCAAATTAACTTAAAATTTATCCACATAAATCTAATAAAAATCACATGACAAGAGTAGAAACTTAATTATTAGAAGCATTCATCATCTTAGATTTTCTTTTGGTGGTCGCTGGAGACAAGGTAAGCTTTCAAGTTTGATTAATTTCATGCATCTAATTTAGTTGTATAGAACCCCTTATTTGAAATTGATTGTGCATATTTATCTTAAATCAATTTTAGGGCAACACTCATAACAAGATAAGGTAGAGATTTCATCACCCTTTCTTAGCCCAAAAATAACCAACCAGTATCCCACATTAACTCAAGCCTAATTAAAATTCAGTAGACGTTGACCCCTAGGATCAATTGAGCTCAGTTTGAGTAGTGTAGTGAAGTCAAGTGCAAAGTAAGTTTGTACTCACCCCTGAAACTGGTGTCTAAGGCAAGAGGTTACAAAGACTAAGCCTAAGTGGACTCGTGGTTATTTAATTGGTTCCATTAGCTTACCTGACCAATTCAATTGGTGCCTAAGGTAAGCAACGGGGGGATCCCCACGACCTCACCTCTTATTTGGCTAGTTGAAGGAAGTGAGAACAAACTTAATTTGCATCTAAGCTAAGTCACTCTACATCAAACTAATAGGTCTAAGAAACCCGTAGGTGTCCAGATTTAATTGCTTACAACTTGATTGTAATTAGCACTTAACCATAACTAATTCTTCTCATCTTTCGTCCCTAGGTCTAGGACTTTCTTAAGGATCTCACCTTTAGAAACTTCTCTCCTTCTTTCTCTTTTCTTTTCTTTCTCCTTCTTCTTTAAAAAAAAAATTCAATCATATATTAGGGTTTGCATTGATACATGCATGGTATAATTTTTTTATTCTGACCCAGTTGAATCCAATTCTAAAATTGAATGGCTGATTCATATTACAACTAATAATCAAATGGCTAAAAATTCTAAAATCCACCTAGACAGATAAAAAAATATTTTATTTTTTCTTCCACCTATAACCCATCGATATTTTTATTATTCTATGGGATCAAACATTCAAATTCTAGTCCTAAGGTTGATTTGAACCTGATAGCCCAAAAATTAGATAAAGTTGACCTTCTTATAATAAATACCTAGTCCTAGGTCCACAATCTCCTGCGCAATACACACAACCTTTCAATTATCAGGAGATTTGTTCTATTTGTGCTAGCCCAGCCCATCATGTGAGTGAATGTCCTACGGCTGCACAGTTTTTACCTTTCATTCCAGAACAAGTTCAAGCTACTCAAGATTACTCCAATCCTGTCAATGACCCATTCTTAAATGTATATAACCAAGATTGGAGGAACCACCCTAATTTTTCTTGAAGACTCCAACAGACCCAGGCTCAGACCCAAATACCTCAAGTGCAAAATTTTCAAAATAGACCCCAATACCAGAATTATGTCTATAATAGAGGTCAGCCTAGTCAGCTTACCCAGCCATCTTATTACAATCTGCCTTCATACCCACCTCCTCAATAGATCAATCTAGTCGATGATAGATTTAACCAACTTCAACAAATGATTATGATCCAATAGTAATTTTTCATCAGGCTAGAAGTACAAATAGGTCAATTAGCTGAGTCTACTATGAGGAGAGAACTAGGTCAACTGTCGAGCCAATCAATACTGAATTTTGAAAATAACACACTCACCTACCAACCACCTAGACCTAGTCATTAATCCAATGTCCCATCTGAGAATCTTCAATTTGAAAATAACAAAATAATTTTTGAACTTAAAAGTGATAGAATTCTTAAGGATCCATACTAAGACCAGGTGAGTGAGGCTAGTACTGATGCTAGCCAAAAAGAAAATTTAGAAGTGGAGATTAGTACTGAGACTAACCCAATAGAAGAACCTGAGCTCAGTATTGATACTGATCTAAGTGATAAAGAAAAGAGAGTGGATGAGTTACCCGAGATATATTCATCAAGAGTCTCATTTTCTTCGGTCCTAGAAGCCGGTTCTTCTACTTCAGAATCATCTCATCCAGAACTGAAATTGCCCTTGATCACACCTGAGTATGCATGTTTAGAATCAAGTGATACCCTTCCAGCACCCATTGCATCAAACTTAACTCCTAACCCAAAAACTCAATTCATGAACATTTTAGAAGAACAAATAGAAAAAATTTTCAACAAACAAAGGTCTGTGAATGGGCTTGTGAATTATCTTACTACAATTAAGAACGGAGATGTGTAATACTTTTTGAAAATTGATAATAAAATATTAAAATTTATTATAGATCATCTTTCTGAGATTGACAATCCAAAATCATTAAAATTTATCAATCCAATATTTGATACGGGATTGATGAAAGAATCAGCATGGTCTGGCTAAAGACGATAAACTTAGCACTTCCTGGGAGGCAACCCAGTTTTAGTTTTAGTTTTTACTTTTTATTATCTTTTACACTTTACTTAGGTTAATCGAGTCTTACTTTGTGTATTTTGTAAGGATCTGAAAATAATTTTGGCTAAGTTGGGGGAGAACCTTTTGAAAAAGACTTCTAAATCAGGTGACATCTCTCTTTTTCTTTCTCTTTGTATGTACCCTTTAAT
The DNA here is from genome assembly GCF_000442705.2 of Elaeis guineensis. Lineage (NCBI taxonomy): Eukaryota > Viridiplantae > Streptophyta > Magnoliopsida > Arecales > Arecaceae > Elaeis > Elaeis guineensis. The sequence continues at coordinate 78,876,139 of NC_026004.2, read as the reverse complement.
TTTGTTACTCCATTAAGGACAATATCGATTAAGTTGTAGGAGAGATAATAAAATTTTTTAATTTTTTTAAAATCCTCAAGTAAGTTAGTATTTAGTATTTAAGCACCTGATTATACTTAAGAATTGAATTAAATCAAATATTTTAAATAAAAAATTGATGTACAGACCAAAGCATTTATGAGATATTGACGGATCAAGTATTAAAAAAACTTAATAAAGAGTTAAATTTAGAACTTAAATAGTTTTTTTTGAGTATTTTTAAATTTTTGTACCAACATCAAAGAAGAGTTTATTTCTTATGGACTTGTGTAGGGTAACTATATGTTTCTTCATATATATATATATATATATATAAAGAGAGTTTTCAAGTACTTCATGCTGAGTAACTGGACCTCTTTGCCTAAGCAAGCATTGAGTTTTGCATCAAAAATATGAAGGGCAAAGAAGTTTTGTTGTAAAGCTAGTATTAACTCAGAGCCTGTTTGATTCGAGCAAGTAGGTCCGAGAGATATTTTATACCTAGTACTTTAAAGTCATCTGGTTTGAGAGTCATTGGCTGAAAACTCGCTATATGGGTCAAACAGAAAGCTTAAGAGATTAAGATATTCAATAGTGGTACAATGTTAAAAAAAAATCAATCAATAAATGAAAGATGGAAGTAACAATATACTTGTTCATATGAAGGTTAATGATTTGGAGATAAAGGTAGGAATAATTTAAAAAAATTTAAAAAAAATTTAGTATTCTCAGTTTAACTCTCATATTGATTAATATTAATACTCTAATGACATACCTCACTCACGCTTTACTGAATATCAATGGCCTTTTAAAAATCGTTTGGTGAAATTCTTACTTTTAAGTTAAACGATACTTAATTTTAAATTCTTTCTTTACTCGAAGACGAGCAAAGTTCAAGTTAGGAGATGTGAGATAATTTATGATGCTAACATCTTCTTAAAAAATCTAATTTCATGAATGAATTAGATTTTCTTACAAAAATAGATAATTTTAGAAAAATATAAAATTAGAGCATATTTATGAAAAATAGATGTTGATTTAATTGAGTAATTTAAGCATCAAAATAATAAAAAATTTTTAAAAAATTTAATGCATCTTTTTTCTAAATTTTTTAACAAAAATCAAAGCAAAAATTGAGTGAAAATATCTTAAAAAATAAATTTTATTACCTTCAGTGTACGGTGGACCGACTGCTTGATCCACAGAGTTGATGGCATGGTCCATAGGAAATGTTACATGGTATTTTGGCACGGTCTACGGGCGGGCGGAAGAAAATTTATGCCATTTGATGGCTAAAATTCAAACTGAGGGAGATCGGACGGTCTACATTCATTATCGATTGAAAGAAGAATTTTTGAGCACTGATCAATGGCCTAGATCAAATCCGAAGCACGATCCAATGGCTGTGGTGGTTTCCGACTTTGAATAGGAGATAAAGAGAATGATCTGACGGCTTAGATTTAATTCGACGTTAGATCCAATGGCCAGAATCATATTCGACCCTGATAAGGAGTATAACACTATTTTCTTAGGCTGATCTGAGTGGTCCGTTGAAGATTCGATGGTCATAATTAATTTATACGGGTATACTATATTTTCTAAGGGTTTTAGGACTTCTTTTGCTACCAAAAAAAGGTGAAAAATTCATCTATAAATAGGGAGTTTGGGAATAAGTCTTGAGAGAAGAAAAATTCAGTAGAAAGCTAAGAAAAAAAAATAGATTTAAAAATTTAAGAGGAAGAAGAAGAGAAATCGGTTCGCTCTACGGAGTATAAAGGAAGAAGAAGAGATCATCAACTATCTTTTCGATGAGGCTGGACTGATCAACTTCAGATCTTTATTATAATTTTAATTTAATTTAATTTTATTATTTTTTTTAAATTTTTTGTACTTGAATTTTACTTTCAATTAATACAAAATTTATTTTATTGCATATTAAATTTTTGTCTTTTATTTTTTGCAAGTAATACTAGGATCTAATTAGTAGATCTTAGTATCAATTTATTTTATACTTTTTAAATTTTTATTATTTATTTTTACTACAAGTAGATGCTAGGATCTAAATAGTAGATCTTAGTATCGAATTTATTTTTCACACTTTTAATTTTTATTTTTTAACTTAAATTATTTTTTTTTAAAATTTTATTTTTTTTATAAAATCAAAGATTTTAAATCAAAATCCTATCTTCTCTGTAGATTCGACCTGACTCGCTACTCTCTACGTGTTTTTAATTTTTATTGAAGTTGCAATTAGATTGATAATCACGATGTCCTAACGGCAACATCACGAGCATATCAGTCGGTATCGCTAGCCCGTATGCTGTGAAGTTTTAGATACGATATTATCCTCAATAGATGGGTCTTACAATTATTGAAGTCCTGGATGAAGGTGGCAGTGGCGATGTCGAGCATTTTCTTCTTGAATGCCGTAGAATCCCAGAACTCTACAATGCAGCACTCTCGAATTGTAGGCAGGATGTGCTCAAGCTGAGGGGGGAGCCTGGTCGAACGAGGTAGAGAAGGAGAGACCCTATGAGAAGAGGATGCGCAGCCTGCCTAGCTCTCTCCCTTTCATGGGCTAAATACCTCCGACGGACATCCCTTGCAAAGGCATTCCGCTCTCTCATCTGTTACTTAACTAACTCCAAGGGTGGTAGATTCGAAAGCAACAACATGGCAGCAGGTGAGGAAGGAGACTTCTTGCCATAGAAGGAAAAGTAGAGATCCCTTGGCTCTCTGATTCCCTATCTATAAGTGCTAACAGCCACATCAACCGCTAATCGATACTTTTCAGGAATTAATGGCCAAGTAATTAATGACGTGCTTTCTCCGAAGTGGGAATAAATCCCTGCGATGCTTCATAAAATAGAGTGTGCTCACATAGCGCATCTTCATAGACCCCATACCATTTCTCAGGCATGATCTTATCGGGTGAGTCATCGATCATCATTCTCCATAATCGTCCGCATTTAAGGGATCAAAATGAGTCTACCATTTAATTAAGTTGCCTCAGATCGGTAAGAGTAAGTTCATATAGTAAAAGTATGATAAAAAAGATTCTATTCATTTTATTCCCTTCAAAATTTTCTTACGATGGCCCTAAAACACGAAAAAGAGAAATACAAAAATTATAGGGCAATGCTTGGAGCTGAGGTACCGATCGCTGAGACATCTGCCATGGTAGGATCCCAAATTTCATCTAAAAAATTCAAGTCCAGACCTGGATATTTGACAGCAACTCAGACTCGGATAGACTGCCTTCCGACATCATAGGCATCGATGGAATACTCAGCTCTTTCTTCCTCATATTCTTTTGAGAATCGAAAGTCCTCCATAGCCTTAAAAGCAGCCTCGACTGTTTGCTTCTCCTCAGCCCCCAGTCGGGCTTTTAGCTCTTTTATTTTTTTTGTAGGTGAGAGTTCTCCTCGTTAGCGGCTGCATTTCTCTTCGCCTGAGCTTCGAACTCTACTGTCTTGCCCAGCAGTCAAGAATTCTCCTCAACAGCCTTCCTTAATGCTGCCTCAGCATCTTCGGCTCTCCTCTTGACGACATCGGCTTTCATGGAGACTTCTCCAACCTCCTTCTTGACCTCCTCTTTTGCTCTTTTGAGCTTCTCAACTTCGAGCCTAGACTTCTTCGCCTCTTTGGCTAGCTCACGGAAGCTTTCAATGTATCCGTTCAAGTAATAGGTAAGCTAGCAAGTAAAAAAAATTCATAAGTGATAAATGAGCATACAAAAGTGCTAAATGGGAAAGCCACAACATACCCAGATGAGGCAATCCACGGCACCTCTCCTCATCTCTCTCCAAGGAATGCTCAATAGCTCATTCGCATCGATAGGGAGGAGCAGTCCGAAGAGTAGCTCGCTCATCAGCATGGGATCCCTAAGCACTGAGGCCTTAAGCTTCAGCCCAGCTTGTGCAATTCCAGACGCACCGGCAACCTCGACTGGTGCCTCATCCGAGGAGGATCCAATAGCTGGTGAAGCTGATTGGGTCACTGAGCGGAGAGGAGTGGATAGGCTCAGAATTACCTCCTCCAGACCTTAGTCTGCATGGCCCACTCAGTGGCCCGCGATAGCTGAGGTGGTAGGCAAGCTACTTTTCACTTGCGTGATCTCATTATCTTCTGGGTGACAAGGTTCAGACTTTCTAGCCTTCGAAGATGGTTGTACGAAATCTTTGACTCTGGCTCAGAGGCTCTGCCTGATGGCGGGCTTGGCATCTCTTTTTTGTAGGATTTTCTTCTCCTTCTTTGGTGAGTTCAAGCTTTTCCCAGCATCCAGCTCTGCAATCATGGTAATCAAATTGTAAGACGAATAGAGCCAGAAGATTTTAGAGTAGAACAGCTTACTCGCATACCTTGAGGAGCGACTTGGCTGATACTGGCATTAAACAGCATTTGAGCTGATAGCAGCTTTTTCAACTCTGGAAACCCTGAAGCTCCGTAGAGCTGCCATCTCCTACTCCAGGTTCTCATTCATCGAAGGTTCCTTTAGCATAGCCACTCGAGGTTCACCCCAGATAGTAAAATTTCATTCTTCGCTTGATGTCTGTGAGATGAAAAAAAATCTTGGCTTCCAACCGTGCACGGTAGAAGGTATATCCGAAAATACCAGGTGGAAGCCATCCTTCTTCTTCCACAGAGTCATGTACCACCACCCGTGCGAGTCTGGATGTTGCTTGAGGCTGAAGAAAAAATGAAAAAAGTGACATTTGGCACAACCCCAGCTAGCACATATACCGCGGTGAAGCCGCAGATATGCCGTCATACATTCGGCACCACCGTACATGGTGATATTTCAAAGTATTAGAGGAGCTATAAAAAAAAGATGAAGAGAAAGTCTCAGTCCAGCTCGAAAGCACTCCTCATAGAAGCCCATCATCCTGAAGATGGATGGCAGACTCGATCATCTGGTCTCGAGACTTCAAGTTGGAATGCGGGAGGTATTTGATATTGCTCTTGCAAAATGATTATGTCCTGCTCTGTCAACTCTGATCTGAAGTCCAGCGGCATAAAGTCAGGCTCCATGGTGGCCATCTCTCTCTCTCATGCAGAAAAACTGTGAAAGGATGAAGAAGAGAGGAACTCACAGTAGAAAGAGAGGATAATCAGAATTTTGTGAGGTTCGCATCTCATTCTATCTGGAGATTTTAAATAACCTCAGACTTCAGCGGGACCACCAAAAGCCGCCTCCCATTGGCATATTAATTACAGAAGATGTGCATCGACAGAAGATTAGTGTACGCGTGATATGTGGAGACTGCAAATGGACGTGATTGCTGCTGCTGATATGGTAGTTAATGCTAATGACAGATGAATCATACTTTATGCCACTTTCGAAGGAATGTGTGCAGACGTGTGCCAAATTCCTCCCATATGGATGCAATTCAAATTTTAGTCTTTTCAAAATTTATACGATAGGTATGAAATTTTGCCCCAGATCGGAATGAGAATTATAATCTCTACTATATTTACAATTCTAACTACAACTAGAGCCAGCTCGAATTTTCGTCCTAACTTCAGCTTGGCTCATGTTTTGCTTAAAGTACAACACAAGCTAAATATTCACCTAGGCTATTATCTAATCAAGTTTTATAGTTACAGCTAGCGACCGAGCATATGTTAAAGACTTTGATTCACATATTTAAAAATATGATTCATATTCATCAAAAGAAGAGGAATACAATTGTTCCTATAGAGATTCTATTACAAGACCAGGAGCCCCAGATCACAGAGAATAAAAGAAGAAGAGGGCGTAAATCACCCCTCAGAGGGATCGCTGGGGCAATCGTCTGCGGGATAATATTCCTCAGCACCGATGATGCCTTCGGTCTAGATGGCTGCATCGATCTTGTCCACCTCGTTTGGAAAGCGGGATGTCATTATAAACCTTGACCAGTTATCCAACGACATAGTCTGTAAATCTTCATCCAGACAATCAATTTGAAGATGCTTGATGAAATCAGATGGGAGATGCACTTGGGCAATGGACTTGCACTTCTTGAAGCCCGTGAAGAACACCATCTAGCAAGCTTGGGCTATGATCTTAGCCCTTTCCTTTTTCAACTGCTTTCTCTTGCTTTCAGCATATTTGAGTAAAATCTTTTGGTCTATAAATTTACCCCAGAGAAGCTTATGATTTATCTCTCTCTTCCAACCTCTTCTTTAGGTGCTCCACCTCTGATCTGGTCTTCTGGACTCTTAAGAGCGGCTCTGGGAAGGCTTGAACTTTTCTGAAAGTGAAGCACCCGTCTCCTCAAAGATCTCTCTCTCCATAGCTCGTCCCTTCGAAGGTTCTGGCCCTCTTGGACGGACCACCACTGGAGCTCCTTCGAGAGTGAGTTTCAAGATAAGGAGAATCTCTTCTCACTTTAAGTGTCCTCCTCAGGTGCTCCAGGTCATCTTGGGTCCGGCGATAGTCTCTCTCAACTTCAGACCTCTATCTCTCAAGGGTTCTAATCCTCCCTTCGAGATCTTCAACCTTTCTGTCGGTCCTAAATTTTTGTTGTTCGAGGGCTTCAATCTGTCTTTCGGCCTACCACAGTTCTTCATCTCGATGGAGAATCAACTCCTGAGCCTCCTGAAAAGTCTCCTCCATAAAGTTGAGCTCCTTAGCCAGCTCAGTATTATCCCTCTGTAGATGATCTAATTGGTACTTCAGCAAGTGATCTCCTCCTTCTCCATTGCCAGAATATTGAGATTGAAACTAGTAAGGCTCGCTAGACATTGGCCCACATGTGTAAGGGATCTTAAAGCGTCAACCGATCGCTTCTCTCCCTTTTGTTCATTGAGAAACAACCTCTCGACTGGTGGTAGGAGGTTCCTCAAGTATTTCACCATGGATTGGAGGATTTCTACTGTGGATGGAGCACGAGGGGTCGAATTCAAGAGACCTGCATGAGAAGTGGATGCAAGAAAGCATCTAGTAGGAGTCACCATTTTTAGAAATCTCCTAGTCTCTATCGTCGTCACCAGATCCTTCTTCAGATTATCAACCACCTTTTCCATCTACGCTATCTCAGTCAGATCTTTTTCATTGCATCCCTCGATGCTCATTTTTGATGCCGTCTCCATCGGTGCTCCATCGATCGAAACTTCTTAAGAAAAATTTTGCATCACGACTTTCAATGATAGGGCCATGGGCTCAACGGTAGGAGCGGCATGTTCTTCTTCCCAATTGCATATCCCGTTTCAGCAATCGGAACCATGACCTGCCTCCTATAAGCTAGAATTTGCTCAAGTCTCTTTATGCACTGCGAATCCATTTTGCTCTAAGAAATCGTGATGAGAAATCAGTACAAAAAAGATCTGTGGTTATCTCTGCAAATCTGTGGCTGTTTGTATCTTCAAAGCATAAATTTAAAGGAGAAAGAAAATGAAAGGCCACCGTAAAGTAATTTAAACCTCGAAGAAACCATCGTCTGGGTAGTCCCATTAATTATGCCCATCCGCAATAATCGTATTAGGCTGACGTTATACGCTTTAAATGCAGAAGGCAGGCATGAAAGTAGAAGCGCGTGGCATTGGATCAGAGGTACTTTTGAAGTACTCCTTTCGTCTGATTCTCAGATTCAGGAGTAGGGGGATAGTGTTACGGTGGTTACTGTGAGCACCTCAGATCAGTGCTATATCACAAGATATTTCGAGTTTTTAGGTCATCAACATGACCGCTACCATCGTATGAGCTGAGGAGTTCTTCTCCATGCTGAGCTGAGGCATCCTTGAGGTCTAATATGTGTATGAGCTACTTAGCCGATTTATCTTTTCAACATGTGCGATAGCTGTCTATCCTGAATAAGATGGGATTTGATGTAACCGTCTCCCTTGATCTCGTAGGAGCGATTAAGGGCGGAATTATCTCGTCCAGTTTGGCATATCCAACGGTCCGACAATCTCAAGATCGTGCAACCTCACAACTAACAACCTAGCTATCTGGCATCCTTCTATATAAATAATCAGAGCTCCGAGAACCTAGATAAGTCCAATCGAATTCCTCACAGAGAATCCGTTGCTGCTCTTTTGTTCTCTGCTTTTCTGACTTGCGCGTCGGAGGATCTTCGTCGAAGCCACAACTTCTAATTTGGGACTTATCTTGTAGGTTATTCTAGTGCAAGCATCCCTGCATGAGGATCAGATGTTTGTCTTTCAATCTCGATCGATTTCAGCAACAACAATATATATGTATATATATATTTGGCTTTTGGGGTTTATGTAGTTGAAGTACAGATAAAGGAACGAAGCTTGTTCCCCCAACTCCCACTTTCCTAGAAACTAGCTTCCCATGACACTTCACTTGGTATTATAAAAAAATGTGCATTTGTGGAACCAATTTTACTTGATCGACCAAAATCATCAAATATTGCATTTTTTGGGTGCAATCTCAAATTTCTAGTATGTATGATATTTAGAATCTAAAAGATGCTAATTTACCAACTAAACGGATTCAAACCGAATATTTATTTAGCTATCAGAGATTATAAGTAGCTATAAATTTTTGTTCCACATGTTCCATAAATTAAGTCTAGGCCTTTTGTTTTTTTTTTTTTAATTTATTTCTTCTTAAAGCTTAGATAGGCCTTTGGTTGGTAATAATCATATTCGGTCACAATTTCTAGGTGCATAAGGTCTTCCTTTTTTTTGTTTGAGTTGTTAACTACTTGACAACTGCTACTTCATTTACAGGAATTCTTAAAGAGCTCAAAAAAAAACTTAAATTTCTATAAACTCTCTATTATTCAATAATTTAAAAAATATATATTAATACTACTTACATAAAAGTAAATAAAAAAAATTAGTATAACATTAAATGTTTATTTTATTTTTACATATCAATAAATAAATAATTATATTTTTAAATCTAAAATAATTAATTAATTATATTTTTAATTCTAATTCTAAACCATAACCTTAAATCCTTAACCAAACGAGAAAATAAAATGACTAATTAATTATGTTTCCAATTCTTATCTTCAACCCAACTCTAAACCTTAAACCAAAATAAAAAATATATAAAACAAGAATTAATCAGAAAATACACATAAAAAATAAATTCTAAGTAATTTAAATTACTAAGTAATAGATATTGAATTATATCAAATTTAGTAAATAGTCAATAATCTGATAAAATTTTTTATAATTTAATAATTATTATATGCTTTCATACTCAAAATTATTATGTTCATATATTATATTTAATTTTTTACATCAATTAAGACATAATTATTCCCTTGCAACATACACGAGAAAAATGCTAGTAGATAAAAAGAAGGAAATTGGTGTGAAGGGAAAAATTTAAATGGGTATAAAGAAAAATAGATTGGATCATTTCTTAATTTATGCGTGTCATCCTTGAACATAAACCATGCTAATCTTCATTATATCGTTCCAAGTTTATTGCACGTCCCTTCGGGAACAACTTATAATCTCTGCTTTCAAATAAAAAACTTGTTTAAGATTGTTAAACCAATGGATGTGGGATTTTGGTTCGCTTGTAGGTAGAAATACATTCACAACTTTTGTGGGCTTGTTTTGTTTCGACTTTTCAATTGAGCCCAACTTGGATGGACTTATGGATCATTTTGTAATTCTTCATGGTAACTAAAGTTGGGCCCAGAATTTTGGGCTTACCAAGGCTTTTCAGCTTGAGTTGGCCTAGGGTTAAGTGTGCAATTGAAAGTTATGATAGAGAACAAGTTTTCCCACAAAATAAAAGAAAAGAAAATGTGATGAATTGTTGTGTTGTTAATTATCTGATCAGTACTATTTCTTTACCTCATTATTAATAAAATTTTCCATTAAAATGTGGTCAAAATTGGCTGTCAATTACTTAAGCATTACTAAGGTATATATGGATCATGTGTATAATTGAAATCGAGATTAATCTATTCTCTACCGTACCCTAGTATATATGGTTGTATGACCGTCAGATCTTTTTATTTCACCTTGATAAGATGATGAAATAATGTTACAGTTGGAAGTCGTGCTTTTCTTTGCTAGGTTTTTTGATGGAAATTAAAGTTCTAACTTTACTTTTTTTTTAAAGAAAATATAATATATTAGTCGACAAGTTATATGAGATCTATAATGTAATTCGTATATCAATATATTAAATTTAATAATTTTCAAAGATCTATCTATTATCTAATCATTAAATACAAAGCATAACTCTCAAATCTCAACTAGATCCATCTAGCTCATTATATGGCTATTTTGCTGTGTAATTTTTGATCTCTATGTAATTTTTTAAAAAACATTTCCTATCCAGCAGCCTGTAGCGATTTAAAATCCATAATCTATATCATACAATAGATCTGTAATAGCAATTGAATTTGGAACTAACCTTGGGACAAGTGTAACATATAGACCCAAGATTATAATGCCAAATTACATACAATTTAAAACTACTAACATGATGGGTTAGGTCACTACTAGACCAGGATTTATACTTAACTATTACTTTAGAGTGAGATATCATTGGAATCAAAAAGAAAAAGTTAAAATAAATAAAAAAATATCACAAAGAGAGAAGAAAGGGCTCACAACCATCTGATTTTGTTGGTGGCAACCCCAATATTAAAATTTATCTTTTTATTTTCTTAGAGTTTTTGTCGGTAGAGAGACAGATGGCCAATATATTCATAAGTTTATATTTTAAAATAATAAAATCATAATATTGATATCTCTCAAACAATTTATATTTTGATCTTGAAAGATCACGAGGCATCATGAAGTAAAGTGCACAAGCATGCAAGATGCACCTATTTAGGGAAGCATCGGTCATGCCATTGGACCAATTCTCTTTTATATTTTTTTTATGAAAAAATAACACAGAAAAAATGTCTTAGAATATAAAATATGTTTGTTTTAGTACATGAAAAAAATTTTAACAGAAAGAAAAAGAAAAAAAAAAATTGAGAGCTCTATCTTGAACCAAAAATAAGCTATTTGAATTATTCAGAAGTAAAGAATACATTTCTCTCTCTCTCTCTCTCTCTCTCACACACACACACACACACACACACATATATATATATATATATATACATACTCCAGTGATAAAAAAAAATCATAGTAAAATAAGATTATCATCACATTCCCCAGGTTCTAAATTTTATTTGAATTTTAATTATTTAGATAAATAAAAAATTACTATTTATAAAGCAAACTATGATTAAAGGACTTAGGATTTTGAAAAAAAAAAAGGCATCTTTCATCTTGGAAGGGTATACATCTCACAGTATGATAGGTTACCGAATATTTGTTTCAGCTACGAGATTAGAAACAGGTATGAAAATTTATTCTACATGTTCCATGAGTTGAGTTTAGGCCTTTAAGTTTTTTTTTTTCCTTCCTGTCTGTTTAAACAAGCCTTTGGACCTTTGTTTTGCAAATAATCATCTCTTTTACAATTTCAAGGTACATGTATAAGGTTTCTTCTTAAATTTTTTTTGATAGTTATATTACTTTTTTTTAAAGAAAATATAGTATAGTAATTAATCAAGAAGTCATATGATATTTATAACATAGTTCATAGATGAATCCATTCAATCTAATGAATTGAGATAATATATAACTCTCAAATCTCTAACTAGATCCATATAACTCACTCTACAGCTATTTTGTCACATAATTTTGATGTCTATGTATTTTTTCGAAAAAACATTTTCCATCCCATAGTCTATAGCAATTTGAAATCCATATTTCATTCCATACACTAAATCCATAAGAATAATTGAAGTTGGAACCAACTTTAAGGTAGATGCAACACATGAACCCTAGATTATTATATCAATGAACGAGATCTAAAACTACCAATTGAATAGATTATATAAACCACCAATTAAGTGAAAAATATCAAAATAAACTAAACTAAACTAAAAAAAAAGATAAGGAAAAAAAAAGAGAAAAAGAGAGACTTATCACCAATAAATTTACTAAATTTATTGGTAGTAGCACATTTTTTTTTCTTGAAGAAAGAAGGGAGATCAATAATTACATTGCATTTGAAGGTACTTGATAACTTTTTCATTTACAGGAATTCTTAAAATCAAAGAGCTCAAAAGTGAACTTAAATTTCTATTAAAATCTCTACTATTTCATAACTTTCGAAAAATAGAAAAAGAAGAAGATTGGCGTTCAAGGAAAAAAAGAAGAAAAAATTCTCTACTAAGCTATAAGTTTTCTACTATTCCATAACTTTAGAAAAATATAAAAAGAAGAAAATTATTTTTGAAGGAAAAAAAAAGAAAGAATTCTCTACTAAGCTGTTAGTTCTTTTTTTTTTTCTTTCAAAATTTAGATGGGTATGAAGGAAAAAAAATTGGACTATTTTATCAATTTAAACATGTCATCCTTGTGCAGGGGTTATGCTAATTTTTTTTTTACCAAATTTATCAAAATGTCCTAAAAATAATGTTTTCAAATGCTGCTTTCTTTTTAAAAACTTGTTTAGGATTACTAAAGCAATCGATGTGGGATTTTGGTGAGCTTGTAATTAGAACACAATACAACTTAGTTCCATTATTTTGTGAGCTAGTTTTATTTTGTCTTTTCAATTAAGCCCAACTGAGATGGACTTTATGTACTATTTTGCAATTCTTCTTCATAAAGCCAGCCCAGAAGTTTGGGCTTATCCAGCCCGAAATGCCATATGACCAATATATATAAGTTCTCTCACAAAGAAAGGAATGGAAACTTTGTCTTTTTCCTTTTTTTTTGTAGAACAAAAGAAAATTTATCTTTGAGTTTTGAAAGAAAGCTGTTCCAGCCTATCTCCGATGAGGTAGTCGATCGAGAGCCGAGTTGTGTGCATGAGCGATGAATGGCAGAGAACCTGTAAAAGAAAGTCCACTTACCGAAAGTTATTCGGTGGGGGACCCTTTAATGCTTAAGTCAGGCAGAGAAAGAGAATAACCAAAGAGCCAAAATAAGAGCTCAAAAAAGTAGTGTAGTCTAGCTTCATTTTAGCATACCTGATCCTCCATTGCTTACTGGTATTTGCAGGGCTAGAAAAGCCGTTACCATGCAACCCTTGTCTCTGAATACTCAGAATGTGGGAGTTATGGCATTTAATGAGCGGTTATCTTATTAACTGGTATTAAGATCGAGTAATGAGCCACTCGTGGGCGACTATTGCATTTCATGTTCGTATGTAGTTAATACTTATGTTGAATAACCATCGTCGATTTAGGTCGGTCTCTAATCGAGGTATGATGAAGGAGATCAGAAGCAAACCGAGGTGAGCCTTCCACTTACTAGAAATTCTAGATTAAGCAGATAATACTGAAAGGCAAGTTGGTCATGGATCGATGTTACTAGATAGGTAGTTCGGTCATGGACCGATGTAACTTAACTCAATAATAATATGAAGAAAATACTGGCAGTGCTATGCATGCAATTTTAAAATTTTATGCAGCAAAATTATAAAATTAAATAATTTAATCTAAATCACATGTATAAGATCTAATTTAGACTATCATACCAAGATAAATAATATGATTTAATAAGCATATGAGATCTAAAAATAAAAACTTATATCGATCTAATCGATGCTGCCATATAGATCTAATCGTTAGATCTAACAAACATAATCAAAGAAGTTTAGAAACCAATACCAAATTGAAAACTCTTAATCTCTGCTGGTCCAATACTTGAAAAGGATCTCCTTCAGATTGCTTATAGCCACACGAAGTCATCCGACCTCTACAGAATGTCCATACGAAGATCGACACAGATCAGGTTCATTAGAAGTGCTAGCTTGCAGGGATCTTGGAGGTTGATTTTTTTCTCCTTCTTCAAGGACCTTGGACACTCCAAAGGATGAAGAAATCTAGAGGAGGAAGAGGAGAGAAGGAAAAGCTCTGGAGAAAAAATAAACTTAGCAAGGAATTTGGCATATGGTGTCAACAACTGAAATCTCCTTTAAATAGACAAAGACTAGGGTTTTGATCCAAGGGATGGGGCGCCGTAGAGTCCATGCCAAAACTAATTTTTGGCATCCCAAAATTTTTAAAAATTATTGGTTGGCATGAGAAGGAGATTTGCTATCTCACACATCCAAAAACACTTTAAGAAAATTAAGAAAAAAATTCAATTGGCACCTCCCATCTTTCCTAGTTTGAAAAATTCCTTTCTTTTTTATCACTTTATTTCTAATTTAGATCGTATTCGAATTAGGTAGGAGATAAGATTATAACTCATTATGCTATGCCGCCCACCCTTACTGGACCCACTCTCATCACATTAAAAATCTCATGACAAAACTATTTTGGCATTGAGAATAAAAGGCATGGGTCCAGGGTGGCGTAAGAGATAAGGATAGAGTCCCTGTCGACTGAGACTCTTCATTTCTAAATTAATTCTAATCCAAATCAAATTTGGTTTGAACCCAATGATAGAAATGAGCCTAATTAAATTAGAAGCCTAATTATCTCAAAAAATTTCTAGCTCAATTAGAAATTAGCTGAGCTCAAGTCTTGATCGAATCAGGATCAATTTTTTTTACAATCAGGCTTGATCATATCAAACCCAATCTAAGTCGAACTGAATCTAATTCAATTAGACTTGATCCAAAGCTCTTTACTCAATCAAATTGAGTCAATTAATAATCTAATTATTAATTAGTTCTCCATTTATAGTAGAGTCCTAGTCCAATGGGACTCTCCTCTAGAGTCTCAATCCCAGTGGGACTTTTCATCGGAGTCATAATCTAATGGGATTCTTCAGCCATCAGATCTGTTTGAATCTTTTAATGTGTATGACCTCAGAGGTTCGAATTTAAGTCAATAGCATAAAAATAATTTTCTATATTAATCGATGTAACCATCTAGCAATGAGACCCGATGTCCGGATAGGTCGAAGGATTGCAAAGTAATATTTTAGAATCTACTGACATATGGTTACCGTATAATTCATCCCTTTGATCCTAATGCTAAAGATGACTTAAGATTTGACTATCAACCCTAATTTAGTCGATCACATTATATTTCAATATTTTAAATCCATCACATGAATTATCCTGATCAAGATTTTACTGAATTGAAATACACTGATGCATATCTCTTACTAATTCAAAGAGGTCAATTTCATCTTGACTCACACTCCGACTTGATAAGTACTTGACTACACCCAATAACCTTCCATCACTGAATTAAAAACTCAGATGGTCTGATACTAAAGTACAGTGAGTTGCTTACAAATCATCGTGGTGATCTCAGGTCTGAGGGATACTTATACCCATATCCTTCACGAGCTACTCTTGACAGCAGAATGCTCGATAAATGATCACGTTCGATACAAATGTACTCCTATATTTTATTTGTATGCCATACCAGTATCTCCATACTTTTTGATTAAGAGGACAACCAACTCATATGGCACGCAACGACCTATATTCGATATTGCTATCATCCTATTAACAGCATATCATTCAATCGCGAATACTTTTAAGGACTAAATGTCAAATCCTCCTTTGTCAATTAATTATAATCCTATGGACTTCATTACAACATAAGAGTTCAAAATAAGATAGACAAATTGAAATGAAAAAATCAAATAATTTTTATTAATAAAAATTTATATATATTTATAAGTATGAGTATAATCATCAACAAACTGATGATTGATTTTGGAATATATTTTTCAACAACTCTCATTTGGATTAAAGCCAATCAGTACAGTATCAAATACCTATCTTCAACTTGTGATCATCGAACTCCTTGATTCTGAGAGCTTTTGTTATAGCCCAAAGCCCAAGCCCATCTAGCAAGACCCAAGCCCAAAAAAAAAAATTGAAAACAGGGGAAAAATCGGGAAGAAGACTCCCGATAGGAGTATTCTTCTCCGACGAGACCTTGGTGAATTGGGAGTCCTAGGACCTCTCGGAGACCTAGGGCTCTCTATAAGAAGACCCTCTCCTTCCTCAGAAGCTGATCATCGGTCTTCTTTCCCTCTTTTCCTCTCCGATTTTTCTAAATTAGAGCTGCGGATCTTTGCTTCGTTCTCACCGTGATTGCTCACCGGGGGGGTCACCGGAGGCCGAAGTAAGTTCTCCTTCTCTTCCTCCCTTCTTTCCCCTTCTTCCCATGCCTCTGTGCGCGACTGACGGCGACGGGTGTCGCCGATTTTTGGTCGGAGAAGAGACCCCTGTTTTGGTCTCTTCTTCCTGTGGATTTTCCAGCACCGACGATCGTAACCGACCACCGACCTTGCCCCTCCGAACTCGGGAGAGTGGCCCTCCCTTGTCGTCGGATCCACCGTACCGGCCGTGGCCTGAAGGTTGATCAAGACAGGAGACCTGTCGGTCCCCTGTTTCGGCCTGGAAGGAGCTTGAGAAAAAAAAAGAAGAAAAAGAAGAAAAAGAGAAAAGAAAAGAAAAGAAAAAGAAGAAAAAGAAGAAAAAGAAGAAAAAGAGAAAAGAAAAGAAAAGAAAAGAAAAGAAAAGAAAAGAAAAGAAAAAGAAGAAAAAGAAGAAAAAGAGAAAAGAAAAGAAAAGAAAAGAAAAGAAATATAAATAAATAAATAAATAAATAATAAAAAAAATGAGAGAGAGTTTCTCTCTCTTCTCTCTCTTCTTTCAGTCTGAACTCTTACTTTCTCTCTCTGAAATTGGACTTTCTCTCTCTACTTTCTCTCTCTAGATTGTTTCTCTTTCTTGATGGATTTCTCTCTCCAAAGTTATTCTTCGAAGACTAGCGTAGTGAAAGGCTTCATTTTGATGATTTTGATCGAGTTTAGGAAAGAGTCTGATTTTAAGTAAGGTTTTGATTTGGGATTTGTTTAGATTTAATTTTGAATTAAAATTAATGTAAAAATATAATTTTGGATAATAGGCACTGAAGAATCTCCTAGAAGTTAGTCGATCTATTCATTCAGTGCTCCGTGAAAGGTAAGTAATGAACCATCTTCTCGAGATATTTCATATTTATTCTGAAAATAAATAATTATTCTCTGAAATTATGCATGATTTATGAAATTATGTTTTGAAAGAAAAGTACTTTTGAAATATTATGGTACGTCGATTATGCACATATTCAGTGAAAAAAATTTATGATATATTATGATACAAAGTGTTTTGATACAGATCGAATTTATGCTCTCAGCCTAACTATGTTTCAGTGGGCCCCGCCAATGGAGATTATACGTTGGTACTCAGTGGATCCTGCCAGTGGAGGTTGTGCGTTGGTGTTTGTGGACCCTGCCAGTGGGGGTTGTGCACTGGTATTCAGTGGACCCTGCCAATGGGGGTTAAACGTTGGTCATAGTCGAGGCTGTTGAGTTACAAGTATTTTGAACCGAATCAGATTTATGATTATATTATATGTGAATATTTAAAAATATTAGATTTATATTAAATCAGCATGAAATATATTTTTATGTTTATTTGCAATATTATTCTTGAAAATTATATAATATCTGAAATATCTAGTTGAGATATTTGTTACTTACTGGGCTGTCTAGCTCATTACCTTTCTTTCTATTTTTTAGATTCAGATAATTAATTTCGAGCATGGGAAGAAATATTGGGACAGAGCTTTTAGAGACAGATTTAGCATTGTCAACTTTATTGAACTAAGATTTATTGTTTTATTGTTAGTAAAATTTTATTGGATGTAAGATATTTATTTTAATTATTTAAATTTATTCCGCTGTAATGCATTGATATCGTGATGAGATGCCTTGCATGCTTATGGAGAGAGTTCTTCATAAGTATGCGGCGGTTGCCGCGACCTCCTGCTCGCGATTTTGGGTCGGGGGCGTAATAATTAATATGGTATCAGAGCATAAGTGGATAAATTATGACACATAGAATTAGACATAGTATGAGTGTAGGTGGGTAAACATTAGAAATATTGGGATGATAAAGTATGAGCATCATAATAAACCCATCCTAACAAATAGATAAATGAATCTAATAAGGTTTTACTACTACAAGGTTATCATGCCTCTCCGTAGAATGACAAGAACTACTCAAGAAATTGCAAGAGAGACATCACAACCACGGGATGGTAACACTCCCCATCTGACCAGTGGCACCCCTCAGGAGGAGGGAGTCGTAGATCCTAATGGGAGTACTTCGAGAGCACGTCAGGAACAGATATGGCTCAGTTAATACAGACCCTAATCAGGATGGTACAAGCGCAACAATAAATACAGCAGCAAATGCTTGAACAACAGCAGATACAACGAGATGCACAACAACATCAGCATCCACCACCACAACATGGAGAGCAACCAGTACAACAGAACAATATTTCAGAATTTAAAAAGCTTGCTCCTCCAGCTTTCAAGGGGACTATTGAACCTTTGGAGGTTGATAACTGGATAATGGAGATGGAGAAGGCTTTCGCTGTCCCAGAGTGTCTTGATGAAGAAAAGATTCGATATGCAGCTTATTTATTGCAAGGAGAAGCATACAACTGGTGTCAGTGACTACAGCACAAGTATGAACAAGACGACGAAATACTTACCTGGGAAGATTTCGGATTGCATTCTATGATCAGTATTTTTCTCAGAGTATAAGGATCCAGAAAGAGCAAGAGTTTATTTATTTGAAGCAAAAGGGTATGAGTGTGACTGAATATGAAGCAAAATGTACAGAGTTAGCAAAATTTGCTCCGAGATTAGTGGATGGTAAGCAAAAACATGTTCACAAGTTTGAGATGGGACTGAGAACTGAGATTCAAAAATAAGTGGTTCCATATGAATTGACAACTTATGCAGATGTGGTAAATAAAGCACTGATAATTGAAAGAGAAGTCAATGAAGAACGCATGGAAAGGGAAAGAAAGCAAAGAAAGAGAGCAAAATCAAATGATACACAAGGGCAGAATAATAAAAACATTAGAAGATCAGTTAAGGGAGCAATAGATAATAAGACTCAACAGATTGATGGTGAGCAGTGCTCCAGATGTGGCAAAAATTATGCAGACAAGGATTGCTATTGGAATACAGGTCTTGTTTCAAATGTGGTCAGATGGATCATAAAATTGCTAGCTGCCCGCTAAATATAGAAAATCAAGTTAGCCAAAGAACTTATGAAGGACAACATAGGGGTGGTGGACAGATTTCTAAAATCCATGGAAGAGTTTATGCACTTACTCAACAGAATGCACAGGCTTCCAATACAATGGTGACAGGTATGAAAAATTTCGAGGATAAAATTTCTTTTAGGGGTGAAGAATGTTATAGCCCAAAGCCCAAGCCCATCTAGCAAGACCCAAGCCAAAAAAAAAAAAAAATGAAAACAGGGGAAAAATCGAGAAGAAGACTCCCGATAGAAGTCTTCTTCTCCTACGAGACCTTGGTGAATCGGGAGTCCTAGGACCTCTCAGAGACCTAGGGCTCTCTATAAGAAGACCCTCCCCTTCCTTAGAAGTCGATCATCGGTCTTCTTTCCCTCTCTTCCTTTCTGATTTTTTCGAATTAGAGCCGCGGATCCTTGCTTCGTTCCCACCGTGATTGCTCACAAGCGGGGTCACCGGAGGCCGAAGTAAGTTCTCCTTCTCTTCCTCCCTTCTTTTTCCTTCTTCCCGTGCCTCTGTGCGCGACTGACGGCGACGGGTGTCGTCGATTTTTGGTCAGAGAAGAGACCCCTATTTTGATCTCTTCTTCCCATGGATTTTTCGGTACCGACGATCGCAACCGACCACCGGCCATGCCCCTCCAAACCTGGGAGAGTGGCCCTCTCCTGCCGTCGGGTCCGTCGTGCCGGTCGTGGCCTGAACGGCTGATCAAGACAGGAGACCCGCCAGTCCCCTATTTCGGCCTGGAAGGAGCCCGAGAAAAAAAAAGAAGAAAAAGAAGAAGAAGAGAAAAGAAAAGAAAAGAAAAAGAAGAAAAAGAAGAAAAAGAAGAAAAAAAAAGAAAAGAAAAGAAAAGAAAAGAAAAGAAAAGAAAAGAAAAAGAAGAAAAAGAAGAAAAAGAGAAAAGAAAAGAAAATAAATAAATAATAAAAAAAATGAGAGAGAGTTTCTCTCTCTTCTCTCTCTTCTTTCAGTTTGAACTCTTACTTTCTCTCTCTGAAATTGGACTTTCTCTCTCTACTTTCTCTCTCTAGAATTTTCTCTCTCTATATTGTTTCTCCCTCTTGATGGATTTCTTTCTCCAAAGTTATTCTTCAAGATTAGCGTAGTGAAAGGCTTCATTTTGATGATTTTGATCGAGTTTAGGGAAGAGTTTGATTTTAAGTGAGGTTTTGATTTGGAATTTGTTTAGATTTAATTTTGAATTAAAATTAATGTAAAAATATAATTTTGGATAATAGACACTGAAGAATCTCCTAGAAGTTAGTCGATCTATTCATTCAGTGCTCCGTGAAAGGTAAGTAATGAACTATCTTCTCGAGATATTTCATATTTATTCTGAAAATAAATAATTATTCTCTGAAATTATGTATGATTTATGAAATTATGTTTTGAAAGAAAAGTACTTTTAAAATATTATGGTACGTCGATTATGCACATGTTCAGTGAAAAAAATTTATGATATATTATGATACGAAGTATTTTGATACAGATCGGATTTATGCTCTCAGCCTAACTATATTTCAGTGGGCCCCACCAATGAGGATTATACGTTGGTACTCAGTGGACCCTGCCAGTGGGGGTTGTGCACTGGTATTCAGTGGACCCCGCTAATGGGGGTTAAACGTTGGTCATAGTCGAGACTGTTGAGTTACGAGTATTTTGAATTGAATCGGATTTATGATTATATTATATGTGAATATTTGAAAATATTGGATTTATATTAAATCAGCATGAAATATATTTTTATGTTTATTTGCAACATTGTTCTTGGAAATTATATAATATCTGAAATATCTAGTTGAGATATTTGTTACTTACTGGGCTGTCTAGCTCATTATCTTGCTTTCTATTTTTCAGATTCAGATAATTAATTTCGAGCGTGGAAAGAAATATTGGGACAGAGCTTTTAGAGACGAGATTTAGCATTGTCAACTTCATTGAACTTAGATCTATTATTTTATTGTTAGTAAAATTTTATTGGATGTAAGATATTTATTTTAATTATTTGAATTTATTCCACTGTGATGCATTGATATCGTGATGAGGTGCCTTGAATGCTTATGGAGAGAGTTCTTCATAAGTATGCAGTGGTTGCCGCGACCTCCTGCTCGCGATCTTGGGTCGGGGGTGTGACAGCTTTAGTAAAGAAGTCGGCTAGATTCTCTTTTTCATCGATCTTTTGAAGGTCAACATCACCTTGATTTACGATCTCTCAGATAAGGTGGTAGCGATGCAGAATATATTTGGTGCACTGATGGGACTTCGACTCCTTGGCTCAAGCAATGACTCAGTGTTATCGCAATGTAACAGGATGGGGCCATCGATGGAGGGTGCCACTTCGAGCTTGTCGATGAATTTTCACAACCATACAGCTTTCTTCACAGCATCGGATGTAGCGATATACTCCATCTCGCAAACAAAGTCGGCCATGGTGTGCTGCTTGAAACTTTTCAACAGATTACTCCACCGTTCAGGATAAAAATATAGCTCGACATACTCTTGCTATCGACATGGTCTGACTGAAAGCTGGAGTCGGTGAATCCCACTAGTTTCAAATCAGTTTCACCATACACAAGCCACTAGTCTTTAGTATTTCTTAAATACTTAAGAATGATCTTTATGACCTTCCAGTGGTTCTCTGCTGGATCAGACTGGTATCTACTCACTACCCCTAGTGAGTATGCCATGTCTGATCTTGTACATGTCATAGCGTACATTATAGAACCTATTGTCGAAGCATATGGAACTCTACTCATACGCTCTCTCTCTTGCGGATTGTCGGACAATCCTTCTTGGAGAGAGAAATTTTATGACCTATCAAAAAATAGTCCTTCTTGAAATTCTTCATGCTGGACCATTTCAGCATGATATCTATGTACGTAGATTAGGAGAGCCCTAGCAGCTTCTTAGATCTATCTCTATAAATCTTCATCCTTAGGATGTAGGCTGCTTCTCCCAGATCTTTCATGAAGAATTGTAACGATAGCCACATTTTTATTCCCTGTAATGCAGAGACATCATTTTTGATTAAGAGAATATTGTCTTCATACAAAATAAGAAATATAATTACGAAACCATTAGCCCGCTTATATATGCAAAGTTCTTCTCTGTTCCTAACGAAGCCATACGTTCTGATCACCTTATCAAAATATATGTTTCAACTTCGAGATGCTTACTTTAATCCATAAATGGATCTCTAAAGCTTGTACACCTTGGACTTGTCTGTGGATGTAAACTCTTCAGGTTGTATCATATATACCTCTTTGTTTAGCTCTCCATTTAGAAAAACTATCTTCACATCCATTTACCAGACTTCATAGTCCATGTGTGCCGCTATTGCAAGTATAATCCGAATCGATTTGAGTATTGTCATAGAAAAAATATCTCATCATAGTCAATACCATAATGCTGACGATAATCCTTGATAACCAAATGAGCTTTATAGATCTCTACCTTTCTGTCTGCACCCCTCTTCCTTTTGAAGACCCACTTATATCCTATGGGTTTTATCCCTTTAGGTGGATCAACTAATATCCATATATCATTGATCTTCATGGACTTCATTTCGGATTTTATGGCTTTAAGCCATTTCTCAGAGTCGAACCTCTGCATCGCATCCATGTAGGTGATTGAATCTCATTATTCTCATCGAGCTCAATAGGATCTCCATCCCAGACCAAAAAATCTAAGTGTCTGTCCGACTGACTTGGTACTCTTTTGGATCGCCTTAAGGATGTTTGTATATTGGGGTTCGAATTTGATCTTATCAAATCCGACTCAGATTCAGTCACTGATGTCGATTTTTTTACCTGTCGAACTTCATCAAGCTCAATTTTAGAAGTACTTATTCCTTCACCAAGAAACTCTTTTTTCAAAAAGTGTGTCTTACCACTGACAAATATCTTTTATTCAGTAGGAAGGTAAAAGTAATATCTCCTTATTTTCTTGGGATATCCTATGAAATTATACTTATCGGATCTAGGTCTGAGCTTGTCAGTTTATAATCGTTTAACCTAAGCCGGACATCCCCAGACCTTAAAGTAAGTGAGGTTCGGCCTACGCTCTGATCATATCTCATATGGTGTTTTACTAATTGACTTGCTTGGAATATTATTGAGCATAAGATAGGCTGTCTCGAGTGCATATCTCCAAAAAGAGATCGACAGATTTGCAAATCCAATCATGGATCAAACCTTGTCCAACAAAGTTTGATTCTTCTTTTCTGATATGCTATTATGCTGTGGTGTTCCTGGAGGGGTCTATTGTGAGAGAATCGTATTCTCTCCAAGATATATCAAAAATTTATCAGAAAGATATTCATCTTTTCGATCTGATTGAAGAGTTTTAATATTTTTTTCAATTTATTTCTCTACTTTATTACAGAACTATTTGAATATTTCAAACGATTCGGACTTGTGTTTCATTAAGTAGATCCATACATAGATAGGTCGTCTTAAACGTAATGAAATAGTGATATCTTTCTCTGACACTTGTGCTCATAGATCCACATACATCAGTATGTACCAGTCCCAAAACACCACTGGCTCATTTATCTTTTTCAATAAAAGGTGACTTGATCATTTTTTCAAGCAGACAAGACTCATAGGTTGGCAATGATTCATTATCATTGTCATCAAGAATTTCTTCTTAAGCTAACCTGTTCATCCTGTTCTTATTGATATAACCTAGCCTACAATGCCAAAGGTAGGCATCCGTGACATCGTCTATTCTAGGGTATTTATTAGAAATGTATATTACATTAGGCCTAGATATAATATAGATTTCATTATTTAATTGTCCATGCATTATAGTAATACCATTCAAAATGATGTCACAAAAATTTTTCTTTATTGATATTTCATAATTTGATTTAGCCAAAAGGCCTACAAAAATAATATTTAAAAAAAATTGAGACAGTAATGACATTCATTTAGAATAATAAAATGAGACTCGAATACAATCTTGATAATTTCTAAAGTTAGAACTGAAACTGATCTTCCATCTTCAACATTCAGGAATCTCTCATCGTCTCTAAATCTCCTACTGACCTGAAGATCCTACAATGAATTACAAATATTAATAGGACTATTGATATCCAATACCCAAGTCATTGTATCAAAATTAGAGAAGTTACAAAGTATTATCATATAATTACCTTATCTAGCAACCAATTGCTTCTTCTTCTTTAACTTGTTCGGATCTAGGAAAGCTATATATTGAGGATAGTTCCTCTTCCAGTGACCCTGCTTTTTATAATAGAAGTACTCTACCTGACTCTGATCAGCCTTGAACTTAGAATTTTGACACTTAGCACTTTGCATCTTTTTATTTTTTTATTTTTTTTCTTTCTTAAATGGATGATGCCCACCCGAAGAAGATCCTCCCACTACATTCACCATCTCTTTGTAGAGCTGGTGATCCTTCTTAAAAGTCTGTAGCAACCCCAACAGACCGTGGTAGTTGACTACAGACTTCGTCATTCTAAAATGACTAAGAAATGACAGGTAAGATTTGGGTAGGGAGTTCAGGATCGCATCCTTCCCCAACTGTTCATGCAAGAGAAAGTCGAGCTTGCTTAGACGCTCAATCTGTTCGATCATGTATAATATATGATTGGTGATAAATGCTTCCTTCTTCATCCGAGCATTGAAAATGGTGCAACTAGTCTTGTGCCGCTCAACATCGTTGGGAGTACTAGAGGACTCTCTCAACACCTTGAGCATGTCCTTTAGCTGAGCCTCTTCAAACTTTTGGCTGAACTCGTTGTTCATCAAAGTCCGCTTTATGCAACAAATCATGATGCGATCGTTGAGCCACTTCAAATAAGTATCTCAAACCATGCCACGGGCATTAGGAGCAGGCTCCTCTGGTGTTGGATCTGTAATCACATACAAAATCTGCTCATGCTCAAAGATAATTTTGAGTTCTCGATACCAATTATCAAAATTTGATCTCGTTAATTTTTCACTATCCAACAGTGATCGGAGCGACAAGTTTGAGGCCATTTCTGCACAAGAAAAAAATCAAAACCTAATCAGTATATGAATTAATTAAGCCTAAAGATATGGACTTTAGTCTAAAAATTTTCTTACTATTTTATACGAATTGATAGCCTTTACCTCCAATTCGAGGAATTACCTTAATTCTTTAGTGGGTACTAGAATCCATATAGACTGCATATAGGCTCGAGTATGGCTCGGCCAACCCATATGCACCTATGGATAGGTTGTCAATCAATTGTTTCTCCAAATAATTTTTAGTAGTTAATTTAGCTCTAGATATTATTTAGTAGGTGATGGGCCTCCGCTGAAAGTCTCGATTAGGTCAAACCAATAACATGAACCTACTCAGTAATTCTAACTAATGAATGATCAGATTTGAGGATGACTCGATCAATCCAACCATTCATCAGATAGTACAACAGAGTCATCATATGATGAATGATAATTTTATCATTCAGAGAAACACCAGCCAGATGGTGCCATCAATGTCAATTAGAAATAATAGATCCATTACCATTCACCTTAATAGAAGGCTATGATCTAGTTATTATCATAACTATCTCATTTAAGGGATCTAATAATTTAGAAGATTTAATTATGAATTAAGAAGAGAGAAGAGATCAATCAATAAATCACAATCTTCTCACTGACTTCACCAAGTCATTGAATCAGATTAGGATCATGCTGATTGAAATGGCACCTAGATCAGTCACATTGATCAACCTTAATGGCATGGGTTCACTTGAATCACTTAGTGATCTAATCAAAACATAATTCATCAAATTGATCAGGTAAGTGAGATTGGTGGGAGGATCTGCCAAGCTTGTCTTAGATACCATCGAAATAGCCAAATAAGCCACTCTCAATTAAAAATCACTGATCAAAATGCTAAACTTACCTTAGACATCAATTGATTAATTAGTTTTGATTTGATCAATCTAATGATTCGGGTTCAACTATTGAGCCACAATTAAGATCCATTTGATCTAATCAAAGATATGAACTTGACCATCTACAACTATTATATTAGAGAAATCTTGATTAATCTAATTCAATATTTGGTTAGACTTAATTAATTTCTCTATATAGTTAATTAACTCTTTGATTCTAATCTTAGGTCTAACCCAATTAAAAGGACCTGATTTGAGCTAACCCATGCCTCATGTTTTATGCAATATCATTAGATCTTAAATCACAATTCTAGATCTAATCGATTCAACACTTAATTTTTAATTAAGTTTTTGCATCAATATGATTTAGGTTTTGAAATAATTTCTCATATAAATTTTTTACATTAAATCATAAAATTTTTTTAGATCAAATTTAAATTTTTAAGATTTTAGTCAAAATAATTTTGATTATGAAGATTAGATGTAACTAATTTTTTATGCAACTTGTATCACATACAATAAATTTTAGGGTTTCAAGATCTAGGATTTTGCAAAAAAATAATTTTTTTTTTTGCTTTCTTCTTCATGAGACCTCACAGTGGCACACATACACACCATAAAAGTATCCCATTAAATGGGAAGAGAGGGTCATGTAATCCTATGTGCTCCTATGATCGGATAGCCTGGTGATTATCTAATCCGAGTACTTTGCTACTCAAATCATCTAATCTATCAAATAAATAACAAGATCTGAAAATAAAATATATTTAGATCTAATATAAAGCATATCATCAGATCTAAAGCATATCATCAGATCTAATAGTATATTAAACCATATTATAACAAACATAGCTCTAATACCAGTTGAAAGAAACACTGACAGTGCTATGCATTGAATTTCAAAATTTTATGCAGTAGAATTATATAATTAAATAATTTAATCTAAATCATATGTATAAGATCTAATATAGACTATCATATCAAGATAAATAATATAATTTAATATATATATAAAATTTAAAAATAAAAATTTGCATCGATCTAATCGATGTTGCCATATAGATCTAACCGTTAGATCTAACAAACATGATCAAGAAAGTTTAGAAATCATTACCAAACTAAAAACTCTTGATCTCTGCTAGTCCAACACTTGAAAAGAATCTCTTTTAGATTATTCACAGTCATATGAAGTCGTCCGACCTCTACAAAATGTCTACATGAAGACTGACGCAGATTAGGCTCCTTGAAAGTGCTAGCTTGCAAGGATCTTGGAGACTGATTTCTTCCTTCTTCTTCAAGGACCTTGGAGGCTCTAAAGGATGAAAAAATTTGGAGGAAGAGGAGAGGAGGAGCTATGAAGAAAAAATAAACTCAGCAAGAAACTTGGCATATGGCATCAACAATTGAAGGCCCCTTTAAATAGACAAAGACTAGGGTTTTGATCCAAGGGATGGGGTGCCATACAGTCCACGCCAAAACCAATTTTGGGCATCCCAAAATTTTCAAAAATTATTGATTGGCATGAGGAGGAGATCTTGTATCTCACATGCCCAAAAATACTTCAAGATAACTAAGAAAAATTCAATTGGGGCTTCTCATCTTTTCTAGTTTGAAAAATCTCTTTCTTCCTTATCAGCTTATCTCTAATTCGGATCGCATTCGAATTAGGTAGGAGATAAGATTATGACTCATTGTGCTATGTCATCCACCCTTACTGGGTCCACTCTCATCATGCCAAAAATCTCATGTCAAAACTATTTTGACATTGAGAATAAAAGGCATGGGTCCAGGGTGGCGCAAGAGATAAGGATAGAGTCCCTACCAACTGGGACTCTTCATTTCTAAATTAATTCTAATCCAAATCAAATTTAATTTAAATCCAATGATAGAAATGAATCTAATCAAATTAGGGGATCAATTATTTCAATAAATTCTTAACCTAATTAGGAATTAGCTAAGTTCAAATCCTGATCGAATCAGGATCAAATTTTTCTTACAATCAGGCTTGATCATATCGAAACCAATCTAAGTCGAACTAAATCTAATTCAATTAGATTTAATCCAAAGCTCTTTGCTCAATCAAATTAAGTCAATTAGTAATCTAATTACTAATTAATTTTCTATTTATAGTAGAGTCCCAATCCAATGGGACTCTCCTCTAGAGTCCCAATCTCAATGGGACTCCTCATCAGAGTCACAATTCAATTGGACTCTTCAATCATCAGATCTGTTCAAATCTTCTAATATGTGTGACCTCATAGGTTCAAACCTAAGTCAGTAGTATAGGAATAATTTTTTATACCAATTGATGTAACCATTTGACAATGAGATCCGACATTTGGATAGGTCGAAGGATCACAAAGCAACATTCTAGAATTACTGGTGTATGGTTACCGTATAATTCATCTCTTTGATCCTAATGCTTAAAGTGACCTAGGATTTGACTGTCAATCCTAATTTATTCGATCACATTGTGTTTCAATTTTTTAAATTCATCCCATGGATTATTCTGACCAAGATTTTACTGAATTAAAATACACTGATGCATATCTCCTACTAATTCAGAGGGATCAATTCCATCTTGACTCACACACCGACTTGATAAATACTTGACTGCACTCAGTAACCTTCCATCATTGAATTAAAAATTTAAATAGTCTGGTACTAAAGTACAGTGAGTTACTTACAAGTCACCATGGTAATCTCATATTTGAGAGACACTTATATCCATCCCCTTCATGAGTGACTCTTGACAGCAGAGTGCTCGATAAATTATCACATTCGATGTGAATGTACTTCTACATTCCACCTGCATGTCATACCAGTATTCCACACTTCTTGATTAAAAGGATAACCAACTCATATGGCATGCAACGATCTATACTCGATATTGCTATCGTCCTATTAACAGCATATCATTTGGTCGCGAATACTTTTAAGGACTAAATGATAAATCTTCTTTTGTCGATTAATTATAGTCCTAAAGACTTCATTACAATATAGGAGTTCAAAATAAGATGGATAAATTATAATAAAAAAGCCAAATAATTTTTATTAATAACAATTCATATACATTTATAAGTATGAGCACAATCATCAACAGGCTGACGATTGACTTTGAAACATATTTTTCAACATATCTATTGCCATATGTCCAGATAATATTGAGGTTGGACTTATGATGAGTTCGACCTTCCGATAAGATCGGCTTTCTAATGACTTCGACCTTCTAATGAGGTTGGCCTCCCGATGAGATTGACTTTTCGATGAGATCAGTCTTATGATGAACTCCTCAAAGCAAGAAAAATAGTCGGTTAAGCGATGAGGATCTATCCTAACACTTGCTTCCCAAATTTTGAGTTCGATTATGTAGCCTTAATCAGGCGAAAGGAATTAACCGATGTATGAATCTGAGTTGCTTTTTATCCTTTTGGCTTGTACTTTTCTTTCCTCAGTTGTGTAATGAACTCCTTTGTAATGATCTTTTTTCTGACTTGTTTAATTCTGACTTGTCTGTTTGCATTTCTTTCTTTTTTGCTTACTTTTGCAAAAATAATCAAGTAGTCCGCAAGACTAAGATAGTCAGTAAGAAGCTGCAAATCGAGTAGATCATAACCGAATATATAGATTTAAAAATTTTCTAAATCAGATAGTTGATTTTTATAGATGAACTTAGCCAGATCCATATCGTAGTCGTACATCGTTCTTCGTGGATCATCCCATTGAATCGAAACTTAATCAGATAGAGAAAATATCTCCATTTTATTTTGGATCAATTGATCCTTGGTCAATCGAAAACAAGCCGACTAACCATAACTTTGTTTGCTTGGGTCTGCATGTGTAGCTTATATGCTTGTGACCCTTGGGCCATCGTTGGTATGCTTACGATTGTCGAACCTTATGGCTCCATTAATTGGGTGCCAGTCGAATAATATTTTATCAGACACTAGTCGACAATACAATTGTTTGACCGAATGTCAAGCGACCAATTTGTTTGATAGATTATCTAGTACTAAAATTTATTTGACATAGAATTGTAGAAAAGAAGACCTTTTATTTATAAGGCATTCTTACTGATAATACATTCATAGATTCTCAACATTTCATATCTGAAAAATTTTCGTGCCATCCAAATTCTCAATTTTGTATGCCCCTAGTTGTAGAACTGCCGAGACTTTGTAAGAGCCCTCCCAATTTAGAGATAACTTTCTTTGCTCGATCAGTTTGGAGACTTCGGCTCTTCTAAGGAGTAGATATCCCACTTAGAAGATCTTGAACTTTACTCGAGAGTTGTAGTATCGAGCTATCCTTTATTGATATGATGCCATCTTTAGTTGAGCTTATCTCCGAGTTTCATCGAGCAAATTTAGATCAGCTCGTCGCTTGTCCGAATTGGTTAGTTCGTCGTAATGCTCCACTCGAGTCAAAGGTAGGCCGATTTCAATCGAGATCATAGCTTCTGTCCTGAATGCCAATTTGAAAAGAGTCTCTCCGATCGAAATCCAAGAAGTTGTTTGGTAAGATCATAGGACACTGTAGAGCTCATCAATCCAATTTTTTTTGGCTTAATCAATTCTAGTTTTTAGGCCTTGTAGAACTGTCCTGTTGGTCACCTCAATTTCTCCATTAGATTGCGTGTGTCGGACCAAAGTAAATTTGTGGATAATATGATACTTTGCACAAAACTCTTCAAACATGGTATTATTAAATTGTCGATCATTGTTGGTGATGATTACTTGGGATAGACCAAATCCATAGATGATAGATTTTCATAGACAATCGGTAGTCTTTCACTTTATTATTTATGCCAGTGGTTCAGCTTCTATCCACTTGGTGAAGTAGTCGATAGCTACGATGATGAATCTTCTTTATCCACAGGTAGACGAGAAAGGATTGAGTATATCAACTCTCCATTGATCAAATAGCCAAGATGCCAAAATGGTTTTAAGATAACTTGACGAAAGCCTTTGGATATTGACAAATCTTTGACACTGGTCGTACTTCTGCACTAAGTCGACAGCATCTTTTTATATGGTCAGTCAATAATATCCTTATCAAAGAATTTTATAAGATAGTGACTTATCCCCCAAGTGGTTGCCGTAAATGCCCTTGTGCACCTTTCGAAGAGCATAGTCAGTATCAGAAGGTTGAAGACACTTAAGCAAGGATAAAGATGCCGATCTTCGATAAAGTTGGTCATCGATGATCACATACTGAGCCACCAATCTTTTCATTTGATGTGCTTCAGCAAGATTAGTCGGCAAGATTCTGTTAATCAAGAATTTGACGAACGGATCAATCCAACTCGGTTCATGATCGATCTAGACTAGATGCAGTTCTTCTCCAAAGTCAATACTTGGATTTCAAGATGCTCGATAAGACCCTCCCCAACTCAACATAACTAGATGTAGCGAGTCGGGACAGGGATCAACTCAGACATTCTCTGAGCGAAGGATGTGAAAGATCTCAAAATAATTGAAGTTTGTTTGTAGAGATCTGAGCTTCTATAGATACCTAAACAGAATAGAATCTCGGACCTAATATTCTCCTCGAGGTTATCCACCAACTAGTTGCGAGTCGGTAAACACCTTTAGGTGTTTTACATTAAGATCTCTGACGATCTTCAATCCAGCTATCGATGTTTCATACTCAGCTTGATTGTTTGAAGCTTTGAAATCAAACTGAAGAGCATACTCAGTCACCATCCCATTGATGTTGGTTAAGATCAGATCCACACTACATCCTGAGGCATTTGAAGCTCCATATATAGAATCCATGCTGGCTCTGAAGTCTCTTCTTGAGGTTGATCCTTGACTTGGCTATCTTCGATTGGTATGCATTTGACAATAAAGTCAGCGAGTACTTGAGCCTTCATTGAAGATCGAGGAACATAAGAAAGATCAAATTCATGAAGTTCGACTACCTATTTGGCCATTCTCTTTGAAGTATCTGACTGTTGAAGTAGAGTTCTCAGGGAGAAATTGGTCAAGATTTTTATCGAGTGAGCCTGAAAATAAGGTCGTAGTTGTCAGATAGTTGTGATAATTACGAAAATGATCTTTTTGATCCAAGAATATCTTACCTCGACCCCATGCAGCATCCGACTTATGTAGGAGATAGATTTTTGCACTTTTTTCTTCTCGAATGAATACCGAGCTGAAAGCTTCGGAAGCCACAACCAAATACATAAATAGTTCGTCATTAATATTTGATTTTATCAGAAGTGGAGGAGAGTTTAAGTACTGCTTCAGATCATCGAAAGCCTTCTGGCACTCCTCCATCCAAGTGAAGTCTTTTATCTACCTGAGGATCTTGAAGAAGGAGAGGCACCGCTCACGAACTTGAAGATAAATTAGCTTAAAGATGCAACATGTCCTGTCAATTTTTGAATATCCCATTGAAAAGTTAGAGGCTTCATGTCAAAAATAATCTTGATCTTCTTAGGGTTGGCCTTAATACCTCACCTTGTCACCATAAAGCCAAAAAACTTTTCTGAAGTGACACCGAAGGCGCACTTAGTCAAATTTAGTTTCATCTAATATTTTCTTAAGATGTCGAAAGCTTCTGCTAGGTCATCGATATGGAGAGAAGCATCATTACTCTTTATGAGGATATCATTGATGTAGACCTCTACGTTGCGATCGATCTGGTTCTTAAAAATTTTGCTGACCAGTTTATGATACGTACCTCTGATATTTTTTAGATCAAAAGGTATGACTTTATAACAATACAAGCCTTTATCATGATAAACATCATATTCTCTTTATCTTTGGATGCCATCCAAATTTGATTGTAGTCAGAGAAGACATCCATAAAGCTGAGTAACTGATAGCCTGATGTAGCATCGACTAGTTGATCGATCTGGAGGAGTGGAAAGTTATCCTTTGGATAAGCTTTTATTCAGATCAGTGTAGTCGATGCATATCTACCATTTGCCATTAGCTTTCTTGACCATCACGATATTCGTGAGCCAATCTGGATCAGTTGCCTCACGAATGAAGTCGGCTGTCAGTAATTTGTTCACTTCTTCATTGATGGCCTTCTATTGCTCGAAAGTAAAACTTCTTTTCTTTTATCTCACTGACTTGTGCTTGGCATCGACATCTAGTCGGTGGATAATCACATCAGGAGGGGTGCCTAGCATGTCTGAGCAGACCAGATGAAGGCATTTATATTTTTTCTAGAAAGTTGATCAGCTTTTTCTACAGTTCATTGCTCGTTAAAGATCCGACTTGGATGGTTTTCGTTGGGTCTTTAACATTGAGGGGCACTGAGATGAGTCGCTCTATGGGTTCTCCCCTATTTTCTTTTTCTTTTTGATCCAGTCTATCATCGATGGGAAGAGCTTTAGTTGGCTTCTTTTCTTTGATTATGGTTAAGTAACATTCTCGGGCCAACTGTCGATCTCTCCTCATTTCATCGATTCCTTTCCTCATTGGGAAGCGCACAAGCAAATGGTATGTTGAGATAATTGCTCTAAGTACATTAGTCCAGATCATATCAAGATAACATTGTAGGTGGAAGACATCCAGATCATAAGAAAATTGAGTCGCATGATCGATTATCGAGGTGGTTGCCCATCAATAACAGAAAGTTCTATCTCTCCTTCTACTTTGATCTAGTCGCCAGTGAATCCGATTAAAGGTATATTAACTAGTTTTAGTAAGTCAGTAGAAAATTGCATTTGGAAGAAATAATCATAGAAAATCATATCAACAGAGCTTTCATTATCAATAAGATATCATTTTACATTATAATTAGCTATTGTCATAGATATAACAACAGCATCATTATGAGAAGTTTGAACTCATTGTAGATTTTTTTCAGAGAAAATGATGTCGTCATTTGCCCACTGACGTTTAGAGGAGCTTTTCGAATCATCTGCCCTCTGAAGTCTCGATCCTGTCGAGATCATGTTGACCACGCCCGCCATAGGTTGAGCATAAGTTTCTTCATCAAGATGCAGTGGTAGTTGAGGATCACCAAGTAGCTCACAGGTCGGTCCCATACATACTTTTCGAGATATCCCTGCTTATGATGTTCTCTATCTCATTCTTCAACTAGATGCACTCTTTGATATCATGACTGTGATCATGGTAGAATTGATAGTAGCACTTTGGTTGTGAAATCTTGGCTTCGACTTCATCGGTTGGGATCGTCGAAGGTAGTTCTCTCCCTCTATCTCCATAAGAATCTACGTACAAGGAGTGATTAGAGGGGTGTAAGAATCATACCTACCATCAAAGTTTTTAGGCTTCGAACTTGGTCAGAAAGGTGGAGCCTCCCTCTCAGTGTGGGTTCAGATGGGTCTTACGGAGGTTCCTTCCTTTTTGGCCTTTTTCTTTTGACCTTTGCCTTCGGATTGGTGCCAGTCAGTTGTACCCTCCTCGATATGAATGTACTTCTGCGTGCGCTTGAGAAGCTCGACGTATGTTTGGAAAAGCATCTTATTCAGAGAATAGATGAACCTGAAGCTTTGCAGTCCCCACTTGATGGCCGCGATGGCTGTTGACTCGTTGAGATCTCAGACTTCTAGAGTGGTGGTGTTGAAACACACCATAAAGTCTTGAAGAGATTCTCTGTCTTGCTGTCTGATGGAGAAAAGGCTATCAAACATGCATGGCATCCTTCAATTGGTGCCGAAGTATACCACGAAGAGTTATTCGAACTATTCAAACAAATAGATACTGCCCGATTGAAGTTCAAAGTACCATATTTGGATAGTTTTTCGAAGTGTGACTGAAAAAGCAATGTAGAGGAGGGCCTCAGATGCCCCCTAAAGAAGCATGAGAGCCTTGTAGCTCTCGAAGTGGTCAAGTAGGTCGGTGGAGCCATTGTATGGCTCCATCTGCAGTATCTTGAATCGATTAGGAATCCATTCGTCAAGGATCGATCAAGAAAAGGGCGCATGGGTGCTGATATCGAGCTCGTCGGTGGGATCTCGATTGTTTAATTAGTACTGATCCATGCAACAATCGAGCTCCGTTAGCTTACAATCGTATTCATCCAATCATCACTGAGATTCTTTGAGATGTTGGTAATATCTTAGGGTAGAACCTTCCTTAGAGGAAGAACTTGATGGCGATCATGGCTTTTTCTCTTTTTGTGAGGCTCATCGAAGGGAAGGAGACTGACGATCACCAGAATCAGCATGTGGGGCATGCTGAGAGTTAGGATGTGGTGACCTTCAGATGGATCGATGACTCATCCGATGAGAATGTCGAGTCGAATGGCGGGATGGAGAATGGGGCCGATGAGTGTGCCGGGAAGGTGCATCATGCGGTGCCAACTCCTTCGACCGTCGCTGTTACTATTGCTGCATCTGTTGGAGGCTGTGGTTAGCCTCCATTAATTTTTTAACTTGCTACACCAAGACACCAAATTATTGCTGGTCTGCTGAGACTATCGATCGTGAAGCACTGGGCTCTCTGAGGATCGTCGGAGGTGCATCATGCCGTGATGAGTGTCGAGCGGGGCTTGTGGAAGCATTCTGAGCTCTTGTCTTGGCCACAGTAGTTCTTGGAAGAATATTCTTTTCTTTTCCTACCTGGCATGCCAAACTATTGCAGCCTATCTCCAGTGAGGTAGTCGGTTGGGAGCCGAGTTGTGCACCTAAGCGATGAACCACAGGGAACCTACAAAAGAAAGTCCGTCAGGAGACCCTCTGATGCCTAAGTTAGATGGAGAAATGGAGTAGCCAAAGAGTCAAAATGAGAGCTCAAAATAGCAGAGTGTAGTCTAACTTGATTTTTGCGTACTTGATCTCCTATTGCTTACTGATATTTATAGGGTTAGAAAAGCCATTACCATGCAACCCCTATCCCTGAATACTCGAAATATGAGAGTTATGGCATTTAGTGGATGGTTATCTCATTAACTGACATTAAGATCGAGTAATGGGCCACTCGTGGATGACTATTGCACTCCACATTCGTATATAGTTAATACTCATATCGAATAGCCATTGTCAATTTAGGTCGGCCTCTAACCGAGATAAGATGAAGGAGATCGAAAGCAAATCGAGGTGAGCTTTCTACTAATTACTAGCAGTTTTAGATTAAGCAGATAATATTGAAAGGTAGGTCAATCATGGGCCGATATTACTGGAGAGGCAGATCGATCATGGGCTGATGTAATATTTAACTCAGATAATAATAATCTACTACCATATGTCTAGATGATGTAGAGGTTGGACTTATGACGAGCTTGGTCTCCGATGAGATCGACTTTCTAATGACCTCAATTATTGATGATGTCAGCCTCCCGATGAGGTTGGCTTTCTGATGATCTCAATCTTCTGATGAGATCGATCTTCCGATGAGATCGGCCTTATGATGAGCTCCTTAGAGAAAGAAAGATAGTTAGCTAAGCAACGAGGATCTACCCTAACAAAAGCAATTGGGTTTTAATGTATCCTTATGATATATTATGAGAAGCTCTTTATTTCTTTATTTGACACTCATAAAACTAATGTAGGATTTACTTACTATAAGAACAATTGATGAATACTGAACAATCTAATTTTTTATTTTTTTTTTATTTTGAGCTGAAACTGAAAATTAGTTGTCTAATTCATTCAGTCAAATTCTATTCATGTAATCAAAATAAAGTCACCTAATCTATGATCAACTGAGAGGAGAGCGTGTTTGGCATCCCTTATGATTTCTATATCATAAACTAAAGTAATCACCAATAATTACAAAGCTAATGATTTTCATTGGTCAATGAAAATTAGTTTTTTGATTAACAAAAAAATATTTTTAAAATTTTTAAAAAATTAACTTTATCCATAACACTTATTTATGACTTAATACTCAACCTCCATAGTATTTTAGTCTAAACAACTAAATATATTTTCTTTGAAAATATTTTCTTAAAAAATATTTTGCTTGAAAAATATTTTCCAAAACACTAGTTTCTACAATTGCAACTTCATTTTGTTTTCAAAAAACTATAATTATATCATAAATCAGCTTATTAAAAAAAAAGAGAGAATGTATTCTTAAAGGATGTCGCACATCCGGGATCATGTATGCAGAAATCAGAACACACGACGAAAAAAATTCTGATCTAGATTAAATATTTTAATCTATCTAACATGCATAGAGTAGATCTAATCTACAGGCAAATAGGATTGATCATATATATTTTAAGATGCTGAAATTTAAATCAGATTTAAATCAAAATAAAAATCAAAGATCCGATCTCCATACCTTTGCACGAGTAACAGAATGCTGTAGTCTGATGATCGTAGTAATCTGATGAGGTTTCTGCAGAGCCGCACATGCGTTCAGCCTCTATGGGTATTTACATAAAGCCTTCAATCCAATCAAAGGCTTACATCTTGATCAGGATGCTAGCTCCCTTGCAGAAGATGCCTCCTGATAGTTGATGAAGATTCTTCTTTAGATTTTGAAGACTCTCTTAGATCTTGAAGAAGATTTAAAGAAAGATTATAAGGAAGAAGAAAATTAGAAGAGCCCTTTTTCTATTTTTCTCTCTTCCCTTCAACCCAACACCTTAAAGGATGAAACCCTAGAGGAGAGATGCCTCTCCTCTCTTTTTTTTATCATGCCTAGAAAAGTGTTCGCATGACTCTAAAAATCCCACGCCCCTTTTTTGATTTCTTCATGGTGAAATCCTCCTCCAACACATAAAACAAAATTCCTTTTATGGTTTGGCATCCAAAAGAGATAGGGTAAGGGAGAACTCTTATCTCATAAGAGTCTAAATCAATTCAAATTCCTTTGAATTTGATCTCATCCCAATCCATAAGAAGGGGAGAGTGAGAAAGGGCTTGGCATGGATTTATTCACGTAAAGAAGAGGGTGTGAGCATTCTCCATGCAAAAATAAAGTTGTATGTGAAACATAAGTGGCATGGAAACATATGTGGCGCTTCTATATGGGGCGGTGTAGAGAGAGAGTCCCAATAGATTGGGACTCCTCTTTTGGTGCCTAATAATTTCTAACCAATTTAAGAATTGATTATACCCACGAAAGAAAATATTCCTAATCTAATTAAGAATCTAATCTCCTCAATAAGATCTTAATCTAATTAAAAATTTAGTTGAACCTAATTTCTAAT
Organism: Elaeis guineensis; assembly: GCF_000442705.2. Classification (NCBI taxonomy): domain Eukaryota; kingdom Viridiplantae; phylum Streptophyta; class Magnoliopsida; order Arecales; family Arecaceae; genus Elaeis; species Elaeis guineensis. Next base: position 78,838,114 of record NC_026004.2, on the reverse strand, counting down.
CAAATAAGAAATTAGTCTCCTTTGTAATTGGATTATCTCATAACTCAATCAGGATTGATCTAATCAAATCCAAACCAAATCAAATTGAATCCAATTCAATTAAACTTGATCCTAGCCCTATTGCTCAATCAAATTAAGTCAATTAGCAATCCAATTGCTAATAAATCATTCTACAACTCACTAACTCTTAGCGAATTGCTTTATTATAACTCTTATGCTGGATTAATTATGACATCCCGAATCAAGAGTATGGTGGCCTGAGAAACTCGCATTCGCATTTAGCATTTATTTATATATATGGCATAGTATTTCATTCATGATATATTTAAGCATTTGAATTTCAATTGATTAGCATTAATATAGTATAAATTTGTTTGATATTTGAGAAAAAAATTAATTAAGAGATTGAAGTGATAATAGTGACATTGAAGTTGAATTTTGATAACTATTTAAAATAGAATGAGCTGATATTTTGAAAGATATCTAGATTATATATATATATATATATATATATATATATATATATATATATATTGGTATATATTGGTGGAATGTTGTGGCGAGCCGACTCAAGTTTCAAGTGAGCCAGCTCAGTTGCAGGAAAACAGTGAGACTAGGTGGGTCCTAGATGTTTTAGAGTTCTGATTTAAAAAGGGCTTTTAAAGGGATAACATAGTAGCTTCATTACCTAAAGAAAAGGGTTGAAATTCTCCTTAGCACTACCACAGCATGTGCATTAATTGCTAGTTTTTCATGAGGTTGACACCTAACAAGCTGCTCCTTATTTTATTTGTATTCCAAACTTTAGCCACATATCCCTCTTTGCTGCCATTTTAATCTTTTAGTTAAAACAGATAGAATAGAGAGAGAGAGGAGTTGGAGAAGGTCATATTCTCAGTTTAAAATCAAGGAGAATTGAGCTAAAAGAAGTGATTTTGGTTTGAAAGAAGAAAGGTTACTGAAATTGCTGATTTTGAGAAAAGAAAGAAACTTGTGTTGGTTTCACCAGGATTTTATCCACTTGAGGTAAAAATTTTAATTCCTAAACTAGATCTAAATTGAATCTTAAATAATTACTATCAGATTTGATATTTTGGTGAATCGAATTATGGATATAAACTTGAATTAGAGGATAATTTTTTGCTATCAATTTGACTAAAATCAATTTGAAAAATTTCAGCAAATGAGTTAGAATTTATATTGGCTGAACTTGAGATAAATTATAAAAATAAAATACAAATGAATTACTAGAATTCTTGAGTTTATGTTCAGATTTAGCTAATCCTAAATTGGGTAAAATAGAATAAAATAAAAGTAAGAGTTAAAAGGCTAAAGAATAAGCATAAAAAGCAAAGCATGCATTCTTATATTCATGTATCATGTAAGTATCGCATTAGTAAGTGTGTGTGCTAATTTTATGGGAGAGGAAGAGGATCCAAGGGGTGCTTTGGGTGAGTCAAGCATCAAGATAGTACAATAGCTTTTTAGAGGTGAGTAGGTTTTTCTATTTAACTTTGGTATTTTCTTCATGGTATTTTGCTACAAAAGAGATTAATTTTGATAAAGAAAGTTAGACTTCTATTATTTTACAGCTTATCTATATATATGCAAATATAGAAACAAGAAGTGATGTTTTATTGAATGTTATTCAAGAATGTGTATTTGTATGTATAACCGATTTGGACAGTATAGTATTTTTGGTTTGAAAATATTTTTGGATTAGCTTATCAACATTTAAAAATCTATTGAGCTTTTTTTAAAAAAAACTACCTATAGGAGTGATCAACCTATAGGGTGTGCCACAGTATCAGTAAATTCACAGCAAAAAAATAGTAGCACTATAAACAGCAAAAAAATAACATAAATTTAGCATGTCTAGTGGGGCTCAGCAGTATCAGTTGCTATATATCGACTGTTTATGAGAGTGGTGTCTTGTAGTGTAGTCGGTAATAGCTCAGCAGTATTTTCTTCAGTAAAATAATTTACTACATGATTTTATTCTTGTTTAGTATATAAAAATTTTAAAAGTATATCAGCAGTGCAAGCTATACGTTATGATAAGTATTTAAGCTAAACTTTTCTGTTTCTCCATTGTTAAATAGATTATCCATTCACTGGGATTTAAGTTTCATTATCCTCACTTCTTTTGTTATAGACAGGGAGCATTTTAGCTAGGCATAAAAGTAAAGCATCAGTATTTTCATCAGCATCCATACTAGAAGGGGGTTGGTCATGTCAGTTAGAGAGAGAGGAGCACATTTTGGTCTTGTTAGCTAGTGCGAGGAGCATTTTGTCATGTTAGCTAGTGAGAGAAGCATTTTGGGTTATGTTGTATATTTTGGGTTAGTTCAAATCAGAGAATGATTAATGTATTATATTTTTAAACCATATGTGTAAAGTTATGGAATGATGAATAAAATATAAAATTATTTTTGAGTTATGTTGAGTTGACTTGAGATTTATATTTGATTTGAACTATAGCAGGATATGATAGATGAATAGGGTTTACTAGCAACTTATGAACCATGGCATGAGATGTTAGCAAACTTTGCTCAACTATTATATCCTTGCTCGGTTTGGAGAGCAAGGTGTGACATTTATTGATATTAGAGCAAAGGTTAGTAGATTGCATGGGCATTACATAGCATAATTAACTGTAAGTTGTATTGCTTAGCAAATTAACCTAAAAAGGGGATGAGTGATCTTCGAGCCGACTCGGCTGGTTGATGAGTCGACTCAATTCTTAGTTGGTAGAAACATGGCTTTCTATAATTTTGTTCTTCGAGATCGAGTCAGCTCGATTTTTCTTGGAGTCGACTCATTTCTCCTTCGAGTCGACTCAAAAATATTTGGAGTTAACTCGATCTCAGGCTACAAAAATTGATTTTCTATTTTCTTTGATAGAGTCGATTCGACACCATGCCAGTCATGTGTGTCAGCTTCCAAAATATATCGAAGTCGACTCTAATCCATCTTGAGTCGACTTAATTTGTTCAAATGATCTTTTTATATGAAATTTATCTCTAATTCATGACCAATTTACTTAAAGTGTTCTTAGTTGGTGTCAATTTCATTTTAATGGTATTTTCTACCTACAAAAATCTTCTTAAGAAAAATTTGAAAGATAATAGTATACCTTTATGTTTCAATATTTGTCATCATCAAATCATCTCTGAGGATAGTAAATTTGATGGTTTCAATTATATTTTGTAAGAAGATGGTACAAACAAGATCAAAACTTGATGGAAAACAACCATCAGTGGGAGATTGAGGTCGAGGATGAGCCTCAGATAGAGATAGAGACTGAGGTCAGGGTAGACCAAGAGAAGTTGGTAGGGATGGCCAACTTCATAGGACATCATCTTGTGCCTCATCTTCTATCCTAAGGGTTGAGGTAGAGGGCTTATAGTTACATGATCATATGCATGATTCTCCATCCATTGCACCAGCATCAATACTTCCAGCACAGACACAGGCACCCATTCTTAGATTATAAAAATTAGTAGGCATAATTACTTAAGTTGTTGCTGCTGTCGTGACTTCTACTCCTAATTTTCAATCTCAAAACACAGACAGAGAAAGAAATTATGAAAGGGCTAGAAAATTAGGGGCAATAGAATTTCAGGGTATTACAGATCTAATGGAGATAGAAAATTGGTTTTAGAGAATAGAGAGGGTGTTTGCATTAATGAAGAGTACTGATGAGCAGAAGTTGAGTATTGCTACTTTTCTACTAGAGGGTCGAGCCTAACACTGATGAAGGTTCTATGTCAACAGGCAGCCATAAGATTTTGTTATTTTTTGAAATGATTTTAGAAAAAATTTTATTTGCAGTATTACTCAATTGTATATCAATATTAGAAGAGAAGAGAATTTCTCAATTTGATATCAAAAAAAATGACAGTAGTTGATTATGAAGCCAAGTTTACTGAATTATCTTACTTTGCTCTAGCATTCATAACAGATGAGAAAGAAAAATGCCAACTATTTCAAGATGGGCTGCATCTTGGGATCAAGGCAAAAATAAAGATATATAATTATGGTAGTTTTGCAGAATTGATTGCGGGAGCCATTAGGGCAAAAGAGGTTGAAAAATAATTCTATAGCCGTAGACAGGAAAGGGGCAAAAGAAGTGCGCAGAGTTTCTCTGTGGATACATAAGGAAATTAGCCATCAAAGAAGGTTAATATTTTTGGGCAGCCTAATCAAAATTTTAGAGCATCAGTAGAGTCAGGTGTGGATTCTTTTATTTTTACCATCCCAGAATAAAAGAGGACAGAATAGAGATTTGTGCCACAGCTAGCAGGAAGCAGAATGACAGGAGGAAGGAAGAATCAAGGCAGCTCTAATAAGGATGCCAGTCCAGTTACTACTTTACTAAGCCGGGTTCCTCAATGTGCTACTTGTGGGAAGTTCCATTCTGGAGAATGCAGAAAGGGATTCAAAGGATATTTCCAATGTGGCCAAATAGATCATCAAAGAAAGGATTGTCCTAAGAATGTTCAAGCCAAGGGTCTTCCATCGAGGCCAAACGCTCCACGAAGATTTCAAGCAAATAATGTGGGGACCAATATCAGTAGATAGAATGCTATACCAGACAGATCGAGAGCCGAAGCAAGGGTGTTTGCCACGACCAGACAAGAAGCACAGGCTACTCCTAATGTAGTGACAGGTACATTATCCATATTTGATCATGATGTATATATATGGATTGATCTTGGGTCCACATATTCATATTTGTCATCTGCATTTTTCATGCATACCGATAAGAGTTTGAGTCAATTAGACTGTAGTTTATTGATATCTATGCTAGTGAGAGAGTCATTTGTTGTAGATTAAATATATAGGGATTGTTTGGTTCGAGTAAGTAAGCATAAGGTAGCAGCAGATTTGATTCTTCTAGATACGCATAATTTTGATGCTATTTTGGGCATGGATTGATTGTCTACATATTAAGCAAAGATAGATTATTTTTGAAAGGAAGTGATTTTTCAAATCTTAGATGGCAAAGAGGTATATTTCTCAAGTGAACGCCATGTACTTCCTTCATGTGTAATTTCAGCCTTAATAGTCAGTAAATTACTCAGAAAATGGTATGAAGCTTATCTAGCATGTGTAATTAATACAAAAACAAGCAAATCAAATCTAGCAAATATTTTAGTAGCTTGTGAGTTTTTACACTGTCGATTCAAGACTCATCTACCCACAAAAGAAAGCGATCTATGCACCAATTTTTCTGGATCAGTCACTGTTCTCGTGATGATCCATCGATAGGGAGTATTTAGAAATTAACCACTAATGACACGTACCTCAAATTTTCAACTCTTGAGAATACCTGTCATCATCTATTAATTCCTCAGACGAGTTATGGAAATAATTTAAATATAATAAAAATAAAAAATAATATAAATTTATTTATTTCAAAATTTTAATTATAAAATTATGCCCTTAGAATGTGTACATGTGTTAGCCAATTTGACTTATAGAGCATACATCTAATAGTTCTTTCTCGGCAATAGTAATAAACTACCAGCACATATCTTCAATCAGCTTGTAAACACTCAATAATGAATAATTATATACCAAAATAGGCAGCACAAATTTGTCTTGCAGAATTGGTACTCATTATGTCGAGATATAGAAATCCAACTTTGAAAAGAAGCCATTTGGGGTAAACATAATATGCAGATTAACTTGAAAATAGAATCAACATTGCAAGTCCAATCATGAAGATGGATATCGTTGCTGCATGCAAGGAGAAATACATACATATATGAACTATGCTCGTTAACTTGCATGACCTGTAAGTAAGATTCAAGACATATTGGCTAGAACATGTCTTTTTAGTACATATTATTTCTCAAATTCTTTTCTTATTTGTTTCGATAGTTTGAATTGAAAGAGTTGCACACTTATACTATTTTGGTACAAAATAATCTCTAAAATTTTTATGTTTTTCATGGTTTGAACTTAAAGAGTTTTAAACTTTATATATTTTTTTAGATTTTGGATGGTGATATGAGGCAGACTCACTCCTCACTGATTGGCCAAAATTTATTTATTTATTTACTGTTCTTCTACCTACTCTGAATATGTCAGGTTATCCCAATTCTTCATTCCTGAATAAAAGTTTTATCCTCTGAAAACCACTGAACAATCATGTATATCTTGAAAAAAAAAAGAAAAAGAAAAATATCTATCTGTCAAGAATGATTCGACAAAGACATTGAATTAATTGTAGTATATGAGCTTAAATTGACTCCTAAAATCTTTTGTCCTTTAGGTTTGCAGGATTACTTGATTATTTATAATTGCTTATTTCTAAATATATGTCTTATTGGAGATGTCTGATCAAGACACCATCTCCACAAGATCTTTTCAATACTATGCGTCACGGTAAAAAAAAAGAAGAAATAAAATAGAAATAATCAAATATGTGGATCAGCTAAAAGGCTCGTCTCCACGAGGCATACAAGCTTCACTATGAGAAAAGAGAAAATTACAAGAGAAGATCACATCCTCAACTCTCGTACATCCAATCTCTCCCTCACAAGAAGTTCTTCCTTACAAAAACTCTCTCTCTAGGAAGATCCCCTTGAACCCCCGAAGCGATCGTTGTCCGCTGCCTAACAGTCTTCCTGAAGCATCCTACTCCTACTCTCTGTCGGCACCTCTCGATCTACTGCTGCTCTGGATCCTCTGCCAAACCACCAAATATTGAAATTTGGGGTTTGGTGCATGCATATGTATTTCAAAAATTTTATTTTCTAAACACCACAGTGAAGAATAAGATTAAAATATTTTTAATCTAAATTATGCATGTATGAAAATATAAAACTACATAGATCTATCTTATATGCTGAAATTGATATATGCTGAATTCAGATTGTGATCAAATCACATATTTATTTTGAAATTTTTTTCTTCAAATCTAGATCTAGAAGAGAAGAGATTCTCTCTTAGCTATCTACTCGAGATCAGTCTGGAACAGTTCTCTTTAATCTGAATTTTAGTTCTCCAAAATTTAGCCTGCTGAATCTAAATGAAGCCTGGATCACGATCAACACTTGATCTTTCTTCTTGATTTTTTTTTCTCCTCTTCTTTAGAGTTTCTCCTTGCTTTGTGCTGCTACAAAATACTAGCAACCAACAAATTATGGGATGCCCAACACCTTGGGTGTGGAACTCCTTGGGACTCGCATCCCAAGGGATGGGCGTGTAGAACGCCCAAGAGAAGAGAAAGAGAGAGGAAGAGAGGGCGTGAGGAGAGACTTTGGGCATGAGGGACTGCTGGTTTGGATGCTCTAGGGATCTTAGGGAAGGTCTCTTTAAATAGGTATGAGGATTAAATCCTATTTAATCTCATAATACAAGTCCTACTTGCATTAGGATTCCTATTAACTTAAATTATCCAACTTACATTAGGAAGCCCATTAGGTGCCAACAATTGAAGTCCTTACACCCATAATTAGACACCCTAAAACACACCCAAGAGACACCCCATAAGAGAACTAAAAGCCCTCTAATCGATGGATACACTCAACTTGATCAAATTAAGGTGGCGCCTAAAAATAACCATCAAAGAAATTAATTAGAAACTTGCACCTGTAATTAATATGATCCATAATCTTAGACACCCAATAATTAGAGTCTCATAAATTTTATTCATATAGGTTATTAGCAGATAATTAAGTTAGAATTATCTTATCAAATAAGTAATCCTAACAAAAATAAGAATTGAGTCCAACCATATGCTAGCAAGGTTATCATGAACTCAATAGATTTTTCTAAACCCAATTAACACTTCATAAGCTCAATTACTTATTCCAGGCCTAATCCCTTTGTTGTATAACCCCATAGGTTCAATTCTATCTGATAGTGAGATATACAATGATCTCTATCATTGTATCATTGAAACTCTTTTCAATGGATTGGAATAATTTTACTCTAACTCGATAACGATTGTCGATCTAGAACGATCCTAGTGACCTCTGACAATCTATCAATGACACCTAGTAGTATGTAGTGACAACCCAGTAGAACTGTAATAAATCTTTAGGTGTAGTTAACGTGTGATTCAGTCCCTCTATTGTGAGTTCTGACTAGACGGTAGGTCATGGATAAATCATCAAATCTCAACATCAGTCATATGATAGATTCGATTAGTTCAAGTTCAGTTGTGACTTCTATGAAAATTTTTTTCCATCGATCACACTACTATGACCATAGATTCTTGGACTTAGTCTTTTAAATCTCATAGGACTACTCCTCTCTATCAAGATCGATAGATCCTATTTTGATGCACACCCCACTCCTATAATGGACCAACTGTCGCCAACATCCACTACAAGGGCTCATAGAGACCCATGTTTATGTGTCAGTCAAACTTCTGCAGTCTCACTGCGAGTAGTAGTACCATCTCAAGTCAAAAGATCAGTCATACAACTACAGCATCAAGACAATCACTGGTGATTGAATAGAAATCCAAGTGATCTCTTGTATGGTCACGCTCAGTACTAGTTGTTCTCTAACAACCATCCACACTCATCGTTCTGTGTCTCTACACAGTAGACTAGAGACTCATCTATCTCGAAAAAAATAATTTGTGCGCCAGTCTATCCGGATCTATCACCGTCCTCATGATGATCCTATGATCGAGAGTATTTAGGAATTAAATACATATATCTAATTCTTAATATTTTGAGAATATGTATTGAAACTAATTTCATAGACGATTCAAAGATACATCACACTTGAATGAAAAAAAAAAAATCTTTTTATTGATCATATCAATATATTAAGTACAAAATTGTGTTCTAGAATTATTATAATGTGTTAGTCATATTGGCTTCTAGGACATACATCTAACAATCTCCCACTTGGACTAAAACCAATTGGCCATAAATCTAAGTCCCATCTTCTCAAGGTGGACTTTCATTTTCAATTGGCTCAACTACTTAGTCAGCAGATCTGCCACGTTATCCGCGGGGTCTACTCTTCACACCTCGACATGTTTCTTTTCGAGATAGTCGCATATGATATGAAAATACTGCTCGATATGCTTAGATTTTTGATGAGACCTCGGCTCCTTAGCAAGTGCTATGGCTCCATTACTGTCGTAATACAACGGTATGGCATCTGATGTCATAATCTTAAGTTTTGCAATAAACTTTTTGAACCAGAAGCCTTCCTTTACAGCATCTGAAGTAGCGACATACTCAGCCTCTGTTGTCGAATCCGCTATGATGGATTACTTGAAACTCTTCTAGCTAACTATGCCACTATTGCAAACAAACACGTATCCTGACGTAGATTTTTTATCATCAGGATCAGATATGAAGTCTGAGTCAGTATAGCTCTCAATTCGTAATTCAAAATCACCTTCAAAGATCAAGAATAAATTCTTAATCCTTCTTAAGTACTTTAGGATGTTCTTCACAGCTATCCAATGTTTCTCATCTGAATTCAACTGATACCTGCTCGTGACACTCACAGCAAAAGTAATATCAGGTCGAGTACATAGTATGGCGTATATGAGGCTTCCTATTGCCGAAGCATAAAAAATTTTACTCATGCGCTGCACCTCCTCAAATGTGGTTGGACACATCATCTTAGAGAGACTAATACCATGCCTAAGAGGTAATAAACCTCTCTTAGAGTTTTTCATACTGAACCTCTTCAGCACCTTCTCTATGTACAGCTTTTGTGACAAACCAAGCATCCGTTTAGATCTATTCCTATAGACCTTTATTTCGAGAATATAGGGTGCTTCTCTTAGATCTTTCATAGAGAATTTCTTGGACAACCATCTTTTGACCATGGTCAGCATGGGAATGTCATTCCAATAAGGAGAATATCATCCACGTACAATATGAGGAAGGTGATCGCACTCCGACTGATCCTCTTGTATACACAAAGTTCCTCTTTATTTTTGATGAAATCAAATGATTTGATTGCCTCATCAAAATGATGGTTCCAACTCCGAGAAGCCTACTTTAATCTATAAATAGATCTTTACAGCTTGCAGACTTTGTGATTACCATCATCAGATGTGAAACCCATAGACTGCTCCATATAGATATCTTTCTCAAGATATCCATTCAGAAAAGCAGTTTTCACATCTATCTGTCAGATTTTATAATCATAATAAGCTGCAACAGTAAGCAAAGTGCGGATGAATTTCAACATGGCTACGGGCGAGAAGATTTTTTGATAGTCAATGCCCTCGCACTGACTATAATCTTTTACCACAAGCCTAGCTTTATAGGTCTCTACCTTACCATCGGTACTTATCTTCTTTTTGTAGATCTATTTACACCCAATAGGTACGATATCCTCAGGTGGATCCATTAAAGTCCAGACTTGGTTCGAGTGCATCGAGTCAATTTCTGATTTTATAGCATCTAATCATTTCTCAAAATCGATGTCAGACATTGCCTCATCAAAGGTATTAGGATCATCACTATGACCCCTATCTTCCATAAGGAATATTTTCTTTACTTTCTCCATAAGAATATCCATGTACCTTTCAGGAGGTTGGAAGACCCTATTAGATCTTCGAGGTGGTAGAGGAACATCAATTACTGGCTCATAGACTATGGATTTCTGAGGATCTATATCTCTGGGCTCTTTAGAGACTTTCTCTTCAAGCTCCACTAACCTCACACTATCGCCATCCTGGATAAACTATTTTTCTAGGAATACAGCATTTTGACTCGCAATTACATTGTGATCTTGTAGAAAGTAGAAGTAGTATCCCATGGATTCTTTTGGATATCCTATAAAGCGAGCTATAATAAATCTATCCTCTAGCTTATCCGCCATCTGTCTCTTAACATAGGTTGAACATCTCCAAAGAAATTAGGGTAGATCAATGAAGCTCATTATAGATTGGACCATATCCAATAGCATCCTATTCCTCCTTTCGGATACCCTGTTGAGCTGAGGTATTCTAGGAGGGGTCCACTGAGAGACTATACCGTTGTCCTTAAGATATCTCAAAAATTTTTGACTAAGATATTCACCTCCTTGATCAGATCGAAGAACCTTAATGGGTTTGTCTATCTATTTTTCTACTTTATACTTGAATTTCTTGAATTTTTCAAAGGCCTCAGACTTGTGTTTCATGAGATACATATACTCGTACCTAGACAGGTCATCAGTAAAGATAATGAAGTAGGTATAACCATCCCTGACCTGCACATCAAATGACCTACATACATCGGTGTGTACCAGGATAAGTAGCTCTGTGGCCCTTTTCCCATATCCTACAAAGGGCAACTTGGTCATCTTTTCTCGAAGGCAGGATTCACGAGCTGGATACGGCTCTGGGTTAAGAGAGCCAAAGATCCCATCCTTCTCCAGTCTGTTTATCCTGTCCTCTCTAATATGACCTAGTCTATGGTGCCACAAGTACTTTTGATTTATTTCATCTCTGGATCTCTTTTAGCATACGATACTCACTATTTGCTCGTTTAGGTTCACATTCGCATCAATATGCAAGTGATAAAGACTGTCAATTAAAAGACCTCATGCAACCAATTTATTTTGTAAATAAATAAAACAAAAGTCTTTATTGAAATAAATTTCAAAACCTTCTTGTGCTAGCACAGATATAAAAATTAAATTTTGACTAGCTACAGGAATATAATAATAGTCTTTTAAATCTAATCTAACACCAGACGGTAATTGAAGAGGGTAAGTACCAATGTCCTTTGTAGCAATCTTTGCTCCATTGCTGATTCGAAGGATCATGTCATCTTTTCTCAATCTCCTACTTTCTATCAGACCCTGCATTGAGGTACATATATAAGCACTCGAGCCAGAGTCTAATATCCAACTAGAAGTAGAAGAAACTATAAGGTTAGATTCAATTACGAGCATACCTTCAGAAGGCTTATCACCTTTTTTGATCTTTAGGCTCTCCAAGCATTTAGGACAGTTCCTCCTCCAGTGGCCTTTAGCATGACAGTGGAAATACTTTTCCTTTGCCTTAGCCATCTTTGGACCATCCTTCTTTGGCTTACTCTCTTTCTTCTACTTTTTTACGGATTTAACCTTCTTCCTTTCAGTAGACTTTCTCTTGGAAGAAGAAGTCCGCTCCATGACGAGGATAGTGCCCCTTGAACTCTTCAAGATACCCTCCGTAGTAACAAACATGATGATGAGTACTATAAGAAAAGAAAGTTTTTGCGATAAAATTATTTGTGATGAAAATTTTTTCATCGATAATAAGGATATTTACAATGAAAAAATAAATTCATTGTCAATAATAAAATATTTACGATGAAATCTTTTTTCATTACAAATAGTATATATTAGCGATGAAAAAAATATTTCATTGTAAATACTAATTATTTGCGATGATTATTTTTATCATAAATAATAAAATATTTATTTTAATTTTAAATTTTTAAATATTAGTGATAAAAATATTTTCATCATAAATAGTAGAGTATTTGTGATGAAAAGTAGATTTTCATCATAAATATAAATTATTTATGATATAAAATTTTTATTACTAATATATAAAAAAATAAAAAATTTTAAAAATTTAAAAATTATAGATTATTAGCGATAAAAATTTTTTATCGTAAATGATAGAGTATTTATGATGAAAAGCTACTTTTCATCATAAATACTCCATTATTTATGATGAAAAGTTTTCATCACTAATATTGAAAAAATAAAAAATTTTAAAAATTTAAAAATTATAGATTATTAATGATACAAATATTATATTATAAATAATCAAATATTTATGATAGAAATTAGCTTTTCATCGTAAATACTATACTATTTACGATGAAAATCTTTCATCACTAATATATACAAAAAATAAAAAATTTTAAAAATTTAAAAATTATAGATTATTTGTGATGAAAATCTTACATCGTAATAATTTAGTATTTATAATGGAATGTGACTTTTCATTGTAAATACTCATCTATTTATGATGAAAATTTTTGTCACTAATATATGAAAAAAATAAAAAGTTTTAAAAATTTAAAAATTTTAGATTATTAGTGATGTAAATATTACATCATAAATAATTGAGCATTTATAATGAAAATTAGTTTTTCATCATAAATAGTTAACTATTTATGATAAAAATTTTTCATCGTTAATACATAAAAAATAAAAAATTTTAAAAATTTAAAAATTACATATTATTAGTGATGAAAACTTTTCATCATAAATAGTGGATTATTTGCAATGAAAAGCTAATTTTCATCATAAAAACTCTACTATTTATGATGAAAGATTTTTATAACTAATATTTGAAAAAAAATAAAAAATTTTAAAAATTTAAAAATTATAAATTATTTATGATGAAAATATTATATCATAAATAATCAAGTATTTATAATGAAAAGTGGCTTTTCATCATAAATCTCTTCTATTTATGATGAAAATATTTCATCGCTAATATAAGAAAAAAAATAAAAAATTTTAAAAATTTAAAAACTACAGGTTATTAGTGATAAAATTTTTTTATCATAAATGGATTAGTATTTGTGACGAAATGCCCCTTTCCATCGTTAATACTCTATTGTTTAGGATGATAAATTTTCATCGCTAATATTTAAAAAAAATAAAAAATTTTAAAAATTTAAAAATTATAAATTATTTACGATAAAAATTTTACATCATAAATAATTGAGTATTTATGACAGAATGTGGTTTTTCATCACAAATACTCACCTATTTACGATAAAAATTTTCATCATTAATATATGAAAAAATAAAAAATTTTAAAATTATAAATTATTATTAATGAATTTTTTTCATCAGAAATAGTCAATTATTTGTGATGAAAATATTTTTATCATCCATATTTTAAAAAAATAAGAAATTTAAAAATATAAAATTATAGATTATTTGTGATAAAAATATTACATCATAAATAACTTAGTGTTTGCGATGAAAATATATTTTTTATTATAAATAGTCTATTATTTATGATGAAAAAAATTAAAAATTATCATTATTTGTGATAATACTTTTTGTCTCTAAATTTCTTTGAATATGTCTTATTACTCAATTTTGCATAGATTATTGGTTCTATGGACTGACCAAAAATCATAAAGTACAAAGACCTTGTATCTGCCTAAGAATATAGAAAGGAGATAATATTGGATCTTTATACATTAAAACATGATCCACAAAAAAATTATTCACTTGGTACTTGATCTTTATACATTAAAATATGATACTAGATCTCAATTATTTATGACAAAAAATTTTGTCACTAATACTTCATTTTTACAATAAAATAATTTCATCGTTAATAATTAAAAAATTAAAAATTTAAAAAAATAACTTTCAATACTAAAAAAGAATTATTCTCTCAGTATCCAAACTTTGTTAGATGATGCAACAAAATTCTTTACCCACAATTGAATCAATCGTCTATAAGATCCAGGAGCAAACCATCTCAGAAAATTAAATGCAAGGAATTTGATTTAGAAAAAATATCAACTTCTAACTGTATAAAGAACAAAACTTTATCAACTGTTCGATGGACTAAAATATGTCATTTACTTCTAAACTATATGCAGAAGGCCTTTGCTAGGTCCTTCAGTATTATTTTTCAAGAGTGCATTCATGATCTTAATTGGTATGTGATGATTGTTTGTCGCAGATACTCTCTAACTAGCTGAACTCTTTTTATTGCTATCCAGTTCAAGATTTATCCTAAGATTGACATACTCTTGAGCAGGTATTATCTTTTCTACTATGCTCCTTTTGCATCAGATCTCAAGGGTCTTAGCTACTCGCAGATTAAATTTGAGTTTGGATGTCTCTTCAAATCTTTCGATCAACTCATGACAGTGTTGCCACAAAAAAAATAAATCTAACTAGTTAAATTTTTTTAATTATAAATTGTGTTTGATTGTTAATTAACATCTGCAATGTATCAGGAGAAAAATAATTATCATTTGATGGTATATGATTACGTAATTATTTTGCATACGTAATTTTTTTATGTACATATTTTTTTAGAAAAAAATCATCAATCAATTATTTATACAATTTTTTTATTAATATTTTATTTTTTATCATGAATATTTTTTAATATCATTTTTTATTATTAAATTTTTTTGGATAAATTTTTTTTAGTGAGAAAAATCTAAAATTAAATTTTTATAAAATTATTATTGGAGAATATTTTTTGTAAAAATTATTTTTGATGAAAACTATATTTATGTTGCTAATAAGATTATTAAAGACTAAAATTTAGTTTTCATTGCAAATAATTTTTTTACAAAATTTTTAAGAGAAAAAATTTTTTTAGTGGAGAATTTTTTATTTTTTTGATAGAATTATTGGCAACAAAATTTTAGTTTTCATTGCTAATAACATTATTGATGACGAATCTTTTTCATCGCCAATAATTTTTTTTTGGTAAGAATTATTAGTGATAAAAATTATTTTTTATTGCTAATAAGATAATTAATGATGAAATATTTTATTTTTATCATAAATATTTTTTTATAAAATAATGGTAATTTTTTTTGATACAAATTATTAGCGACAAAAATTATTTTTTCATCACTAATAACTTAGTTAACGATGAAAATTTTTTTTATCGTAAATAATTTTTTTGGTGAGAAAATTTTTTAGAGAAAATTTTTTTAGCAAAAAAATAAGAAAATTTTTTTTGACAAAAATTATTTGCGAAAAAAATTATTTTTTTATCGCTAATAATGTTATTAACAATGAAATTTTTTTCATCATAAATATTTTTTTTGTGGCAAAATTTTTGTACTGGAGAATTTTTTTTTGAATTATTAGCGATGAAAATTAGTTTCTATCACTAATAACGTTGTTAGCAATGAAAAATTGTGTCGCTAATACTCTTGCTTTCAATCAACGTCAAATCGATGTCTCTTCATGCGAAACCGTTTGAAACCCTTATCTCCCCTCTCTCTTCTTTTTCTGATCTCTCTCCCTCTCCTTAAGCTCTCCTCTCTCTGTGCTTTCCCCTCCATCTCTTCCCACCAGCAAGCCCCTCTCCACCGTCGTCGTCCGTCGTCCGCCGTCCACTGTCCGCTAGCCACGCCACCCACCATCTGTCGTCCGTCAGTGGTAAGGTTTTCAACCTTTTTTTTTGTGTTGATCGGGCCACCGAGGGGTAGAGCTGTCTGTGGGGGGGTGCCATGGGCCGCCGACGGTGCCATGGGGTCGGGGAGGGGGCGGGATCTAAATGAGGGCCGAGCGGGATGGGGTCGGAGGGGGGGATGGGGCCGGAGAGGGGGTGGCCGGCAGTGATGGAGATGGGGCCGAGGGGAATGGGGCCAGGGAGGGGGCGGTTGGTGGTGACAGAGATGGGGCTGGGGAGGCTGTCGTCGATGGAGACGGGGCTGGGGAGGGGGCAGCCGGTGGCTGGGGGAGATGGGGCCGGGGAGGGGGCGGCAGTGGGGAGGGTTTGCACGGTGGGGAGGGAGGAAGGGAAGAGAGAAAGGAGGAAAAAAAAAAACAAAAAGAAACAAAAAAATATTAATCAAATATTTTATTATTTAATTAATAAAAATAAAATCTGAATCATGATTTGAATTAGATCGAGGTTAGGATCTGAGTCGAGATCTCGATTCAAATTGGGATCCAGATCGGGATCTGATCCGGGTGGTGCAGGGTTTGTGATAGTGCCAGCACCGTGGGAGTGGGGGCCATGGGAGGTCGAGTTCGAACGGTGTGGGGTGTGTGACGACACCGGTGCCAGCATCGTGGGAGTGGGTGTCACGGGGGCTGAGTTCGGGCAGTACGGGGTGTGTGACGGTGCCGGCATCGTGGGAGTAGGGGCCATGGGAGGTCGAGTCTGAAGCTCGTTCAGAAAAAAATTATTTAGGAAAAAATATTTTTAGATAAAAAATATGTTTAAAAAATAAAAAATTATAAAATAAAATTTAGGTAAAAAATATTTTAGAAAAAAATAAAAAATCATCAAGTTCTCAGGATTAGGTTTCATGTTATTATTTTGCATTAATATTATTTTGCATGCTCAACTGCTTATAGTTTATTTTATATTTATTGCATAAATTTATTTTATATTTATTGCATGCTCAACTACTTATAGTTTTTGTTATTATTATTTAATATTATATTTATTTATATATCAAAAATTATAGGTATGGCACCAGGAGACAGACGACGACGTTCGTGTTCGCTGTCTACCTCGAAAACTGAGGCACCTTCATCGATTTCTACTACCGCACTAGTTCTATCATCAGAAGGTCCTACACTGGCAGGTCTCTGTGAGATGGGTTCGAGTGGTATTATTATTCTTTTTATATAATAAAATTTAATTTTTTTTATTTAGATAGCTATCATATTAATAATTTATTTATTATTATTTCAGATCAGTCTCCATCGATAGTGAGGTGAGGGTGAGGTCTATCGAAGAACCTCGCTCTAAAGCATTGGAGATGCGAGTACTCGAGACTGTCTTCGTATCAAGATACCACCCGGCTACACCAGATTCATTAGGGGATGGTGTGAGCCATAACAGATCGAGTCGGACATTATATGCCACAGCTATGCCCCCGTGAAGCTTTTTGATTGGCGTCACATTGTACCAGCTCAGAGAGAGATTTTCTACACCCACTTACAGATAAAATAAATTATATTATGAATATTTAATTAGTATGATATTTTTCTAATATTTATTATTGACAGGATGTTTTTGATTGTGGCAAGCCATGGATGCTCATTTATCTTTATGTTTTAATGATTATCGCCATCACATCCATCAGCATTGGTACCATATGATGCAGGATCATGGAGAGGAGGCAGTGCGGTAGCGGCCCTATGACAGCATCACTATAGATGATTGGACTATCATATACCAGCATTACGAAGATCCGGCATATCAGGTTACACATCCATTTTTTTTAGAGTTTAATTATTGAATCATTTATTTTTAAATTAAATTTATTATCTACTAATTTAACTAGTAACTGTATAGAGAAGATGCGTCCAGAATACCACAAATCAGGCGAGACAGACCGTACCGCATTATGAGGGTTCGAGATCATTCGCTCATCACATGGAGCAGATAGTAAGTAATTTTTAATTAGTATATAATTCTTTAGCTATTTAAAAAAAAATTTAATTAATTATTTTTAAATTACAGAGAGATGCTGAGAGTGACGAGCTTCCTGTGAGGATTGATATCTGCCAGTAGACCCACCAGCGACGGTCAGGAGAGTGGACGATGGGGAGTCACGAGCTCTTTGTAAGTTTTTTTAATTATTTTTTTATTCACAATCTAATTTTTATTATAAAATTAAAATAGCTATAATTTTAATTTTTAAAATCGTATGACAGACATGAGATCCCAATCTACCCCTGAGGGCTTGATCGCACCCATAGATGATGAGATCTGTGATCAGATGCTTGGTATGAGATCCTATTATGTTATGGGTCTAGGGTGTGGGATTACTACTCTCTCATTCTCATGCTCGTCTAGGACTGACATCCATGCTGCCTGCGATGCTCGACTGACAGAGGTATAGTGGTAGACTACTGAAGATCGACAATGAGCTCATGAGTTGGCTGCACGCATCGACGAGCATCAGTGGCTTCAAATCTAGATGATGGAGCAGATGGCACAGATGGAGCAGACGATATAACTGATGAGGCAGCAGCAGGCCGATCCGAGCTCTTTCGAGTACTTTTCTTCTCCAGCTCATTCTCCTGCTACAGATGCCGACACTTGACGGCCTCTTTATGTAATTTTTTATTTTTATTTCAAATTTTTTATAATTTTAATTTAATATAATAAAATAATAAAATTTATTTATATATTTATTATATAAATTTTTTATTTTTATTTTTATTTTTTAATTTATAAAAAATATTATAAATATAAATTAAAAATATATATATTCATAAATTATTTTTAAAAAAATATTTATAAATTATTAGCAATAAAATTATTCTCGATGAAATATTGATCGTCAAAAAGATTTTACTATGATGAAAAATTGATTGTAAATAAAATTTTTAATAAATTTAAAAATATTAAAATTTTATATTAAATTAATAGCAATAAAAATATTTTCATCGCTAATAAGCACATTTACGATGAAAAATTTTTATCGTTAATATTTTTATAAATTTAATTTTTATAAATATTTTTAATTAAATTAATAGTGATGAAAAATTTTTATCATAAAAAATTTATTTGTAATAAAAATTATCATCACTAAAAGTTTTTAAAAATTTAATTTTTATAAAAAAATTTAATTAAATTAATAACGATGAAAATATTTTCATCGCTATTAATCTATTATTTATTAGCAACGTTAAATTTATTGCAAATATTTTTTTACGACTAAAATTTTTCATCATAAATAATTTTTAAAAAAATAAATTATTTAAATAATAAAATTTTTGATCATAAATAAATGATTATTTATGATGAAACTTTTTTCATCATAAAATATTATCAACTATGCGATTATTGATAATGAAATATTAGCGATGAAAATTTCATCGTTAATAACTATTAGCGATGAAAATAAGTTATTAGTGATGAAAAATTTTTGTCGCTAATAATTTGTTTTGTTGTAGTGAAGTTCGAAAATAGTGCAGTCAAGTTTGTTCATATGAAAATTCATAATGAATTGACTATATGAACTGGTAAGAGATTGAAAAATCAGATCCATCTGTAATTTCTTTTGTATTTCTAGTCTGAGATTCTCAAGCTCCTCCATATCTTTGATCACTGTCATACAGTGCTCATGGACAGACTGCCCTTCATGTATCTTTAGATTGAAGAGTTTTCTGGATATTTCGAAGCACGCAGTATGGCTTTGTTCTCCATACAACTCTTATAGGTGAGTGATTATGGCCCGGCAGTGGGTATATGCTTGAGCTGGCTTTGCAACTCATTTGACATAGACGCCAACACATAACACTTGATCCGACTGTTTTCATCTGTCCACTTCTCAAAAGTAGCTCTTTGCTCAGCAGTAGGATGGTTTGGTAGCACTACAGGATCCTGATTGAGAATATGGCTTAATTTTTCTAAGGTCAGAACAATCCTGAGGTTTCTGAGCCAGTCTTTGTAATTGGTACCGGTCAAACGATTGGTTTCAAAGATGCGGACTAAAGGGTTTGAGGCTGATATAGTGGTTAAACTGCGAGAGTAGAGATTCAAGTTAGATTTTTATACTTAATATTTATATTTACTTCTAGGGATTTTAAGATGCAAAAATGACTCCCACTAATTTATCAAATTCCTCCACTCTCTAAGAAGGAAATGGAAATCCTAATACGACAAAGGATTCCTAGTGGGTGCTACGGTTCCACTGATGACATGTACCTCATCTAACAATTATTGGTAACATACACACCGATGCATAGGCAACTCCTTGGTTAAGAGGACAATCAATCCATATGGCACACAATGATCTCTACTTGATAAATATCATCGTCTTGTAATGACATATCATTTGATCGCAAACATATTTAAGAACTATATGATAAATTCTCTCTTTATCATATACTAGCATAGTTCTAAGGACTTTATCACAGCATAGGAGTTCAAGGAAGATGTTACTTTGTGATGAAAAAATATCAGAATAATTTTTATTCATTAAACAATAATTCATATACAAGGATGAACTCAATCGTCAAACGATTGATTTTAGGACATAATTTTCAATAACTCTCACTTGGACTAAAGTCAATCGGGACAGTATTTTATACCCATCTTCTATTTGAAGTCATCAAACTCTTTGATCCCGAGAGCTTTAGTGAAGGGATCGGCTAGGTTCTCCTTTCTGTCGATCTTTTTAAGTTCAACGTCACCACAGTTCACGATCTCTCATGCTAGGTGATAGCAGCACAGAACATGCAGCATCCGATGCAGCAATATATTTTGCTTCGCAAACTAATCGGCCACAGTATGTTGCTTGAAACTCTTCCAGTAAATAGCTCCTTCATTTAAAGTAAATACGCAGCCCGCCACACTTCTGCTGTCATCACAATTTGACTGAAAATTAAAATCAGTATATCTCACAAGTTTTAGATCAGAGTCTCTATAGATAAGCCATTGGTCTTTAGTATTTTTCAAATACTTAAGAATTGCTTTCATAATCTTCCAATATTTTCATCCAGATCAGACAGGTACCTACTCACTGCTCCTAGTGAATAGGCCACATCCGACCTCGTATATGTCATAGCATATATAATAGATCCCACTGTCGAAGTATATGGTATTCTACTCATACGCTCTCTTTCCTCAGGAGTTATCGGACAATCCTTCTTGAAAAGAGTAATTTCATGGCGTATCGAAAGATAACCTTTCTTGAAATTATCCATGGTGAACTGCTTCAACAAGGTGTCAATGTACGTAGATTGGGATAGTCCAAGCATCCTTTTAGATCTATCCCTATAGATCTTCATTCCAAGGATGTAGGATGCTTCTCCCAAATCCTTCATGGAGAACTGTGATGATAACCACAGCTTCACACTCTGTAAAATCGAAATGTCATTTTGTAGTAATAGTATGTCATCCACATATAGCACAAGAAGAATGACTACAGAATCAGAAGCCCACTTGTAGATGCAAGGCTCTTCTCCGTTTCTAATGAAGCCATATGTTTTGATCACCTTATCAAAATGTATATTCCAACTCCTAGATGCCTGCTTAAGTCCATAAATAGACCTTTTTAGCTTGCACACTTTCGACTTTTTTGTAGATGTGAACCCTTCAGGTTGTATCATATACACATCTTTTTTTACCTCTCCATTAAGGAAAGCAATTTTGACATCCATCTATCGAATCTCATAATCTAAGTGTGCAGCGATAGCAAGCATAATCTGGATGGATTTGAGCATTGTCACAGGAGAAAATATCTCATCATAGTCAATACCATAATGCTGATGGTAATCTTTGGCAACTAGACGGGCTTTATAGAACTCCACCTTCCCGTCCGCTCCTCTTTTCTTTTTGAAAATTTATTTACACCCTATGGATTTTATCCCTTCGGGTGGATCAACCTGTGTCCATACACCATTGATCTCCATGGACTCCATCTCGAACTTTATGGACTCAAGCCATTTTTGAAAGTTGGACCTTTGTATGGCCTCCATATAAGTGATCGGATCCTCATCGTTCTTATCAAATTTGATGGGATCACCGTTTCGGACCAAAAAATTATAGTATCTGTCCAGCTGACGCGGTACTCTACCGGATCTCTTTAATGGTGCCTCTATTGGCTCTAAATTTGATTCACCAATCAAATTCAATTTTATGTGTGTCGGTCTTCCCATCTTATGAACTTCATCAAGTTTAATTTTACAGGCATTAGCTCTTTCACTAAAGAACTCTTTTTTCAAAAAGACCGCCTGACTGCTGACAAATATCTTTTACTCTGCAACGAGGTAGAAGTAGTACCTTTTAGTTTTCTTTGGATACTCTACAAATAAGTATTTATCAGACTTCGATCTAAGCTTATCTATCTTTAAATGCTTGACATAAGCTGAACACCTCCAGATCCTAAGGTGTGAGAGTACCGGGTTATGTCCAGTCCATATCTTATACGGAGTTTTATCGACAGACTTACTGGACACCTTATTTAAAGTGTAGCAGGCAGTTTTTATAGTATATCCCCAAAAAAAGATTGGCAGACTCGCAAAGTCCATCATGGATCAGACTATATCTAACAAAGTTCAATTTCTCCTCTCGGACACACCATTATGCTGTGGTGTTCCAGGAGAGGTCCACTATGGGAGAATCTCATTCTCTTCCAGATATGTCAAGAACTCACTGATGAGGTATTCATTTTCTCGATCTGACCGAAGGATCTTAATACTCTTCTCAGTTTGTTTCTCTACTTCAGTATGGAATCATTTGAATATTTTAAATGATTCTGACTTATATTTCATAAGATAGACATACCCATATCTCGATTGGTTGTCTGTAAATATAATGAAGTAGTAGTATCCTCTTCTGGCACTTATGTTCATAGGTCCGCATACATCAGTATGTATTAGACCTAGGACATCGCTGGTTCTTTCATCTTTTCCTTTAAAAGATGACTTAGTCATCTTATCAAGTAGACAGGATTCACAGGTAGGCAATGATTCACAATCATCTATCTTAAGGCACGTTCTTTGATCAACCTGTCAATCCTATTCTTGTCACATGACCAAGCCTATAATGCTTAAGGTAGGATTCACTGACATTATCTAATTTAAGATGTTTAATGACTGTATATATTATACTAACAGGCTGTGATATTATCTATATGCCATCTTTCAATTATTCACACATAATTGTAGTATCATTCACAATGATATCACAAAAATCATCCTTTATTATAAACTTGTAATCAAGTTTGACCAAAAGATCTACAGAGATAACATTCATCATAAAGGAGGGACAATAATGATAATTATCTAATATGACACTACTAGACTTGAAGGCAAGCTGCAAAGTTCTCAAGATTAGAACTGGAACAAGACTTCCATCTCCAATGTTAAGGATCCGTTCGCCCTCTCAAAACTTTCTACTTACCTGTAGTTCCTGCAACGAATTACATATATTAATAGGACTTTCAGTATCTAATATCCAAGTAGTGGTATCACAAATAGAGAAATTACAAGATATTATCATATAAGTACCTTGTGAAGCAACCACTTGCTTCTTTCTCTTGTTCTTAGGCTTGTTTGGATCAAGGGTGGCTATATAAACAGGACCATTCTTTTTTTAATGATCCAACTTCTTACAGAAGAAGCACTCTACCTTGCTCTTGTCAATTTTTGATGATTTGCTTTGCTTAGGATCGGTGGCATGGGATTTTTGTACCTTTTTTTCTTTCTTCTCCTAGAGGATCGACGTCTTGCAGATGAACCTCCCACTAAATTCACTAGCTCCTTCTGGAGCTGGTGATCCTTCTCAAAAGTCTGCAGTAACCCCAGCAAACCATGATAGTTTACTGCAGGCTTCATCATTCTGTAATGACTGAGAAATGATAGATAGAATTTCGGTAGTGAATTGGAGATAGCATCTTTGCCTAACTGTTCATGCAATGAAAAGCCAAGTTTACTAAGATGTTTAATCTGCTCAATCATATACAATACATGATCGATGACTGAAGCTCCCTCTCACATACGGGCATTGAATACTGTGCAGGAGGTTTTATGTCTCTCCACATTCTCAAGGGTGCCGAAAGACTCATTCAATATTTGAATGATCGCCTCTAGCTGTGCATCCTCGAACTTACGATTAAGTTCGTCATTCATGGCTGCCCTCATCACATAACGCACGGTCGTGCGATCATTGAGCCACTTCATGTAAGTGTCTCTCACAGCATGAGGAGCATTGGCTGCAGGTTCTTTAAGTGCCTGATCCGTAAGGACATACAAAATCTTCTCATACTCCAACACGATCTTCAACTTTCGATTTCAGCTATCGAAATTGGGTCCGATGAGCTTGTCGCTGTCTAATAGCGTATGGAGGGATAGTGTGTTGGCCATAACTGAAAGAAAAAATATTAGCTTATTAGTATATAAATTATTTTTAATCCTGAAGATATGGATTTTAGTCTAAAGGTCCTCTCATTTTTTTTATAAATTGATAACCTCTACCTCCAACTCGAGGAATTACACTAATTTCTTAGCGGGTACTAGAATCCACACAAACTACATTCAGACTCGAGTGTGGCTCGGCCAACCCTAGTGCATCCATGGATAGATTCATAATAAATTATTTCTCCAAACAACTTCTAGCAATAAGTTTTGCCCCAGATATCCCTTTAGCAGGCGTGTGGCGCCTCCACTGAAAATCTTGATTAGGTCCAACCATTAACATGGCACACTAAGTGCATCCAACAAATAGATGTCCAGGCCCGAGTGTGGCTCGACCAACCTGAGCATTGATCTGAAGGTACATCATGATGATCATATGAAGAATGATAATTTTAATATGTAATAGACATCAGACGTGTGGCGCCTCCAATGCCTATTTAAAATATTGGACTCATTATCACGTATCTTAATGGGAGGCAATGACCAAGTTATCTCATAATTTTATCACTTTATGGACCTAATAATTTAGAGATTTGATTTTATTAATCCGAGGATAAGAGAAGAAGTTGACCTGCAAGCTGCAAATCCTCCCACTGAGTTCACCAAGTCATATAAAGGATTAAGCACAAGCTAGTCTAAGACACCTAAATCAGTCATACTGATTCACCTAAATGGTATGGGTTCGCACGAATCAACTAGTGACCTAATCAAAACATAATCTACCATGTTGGCCAGGTAAGTGAGATCAGTGGGAGGGATATATCCTTAACTCACCATAGACACATCTAGATGAATAGCTCATAATTAAAAATCACTTGATCGAATCTGCCAAACTTAAGCTAGACCAATCTGAGCATTGATCTGAAGGTACATCATAATGGTCATATGATGAATGACAATTTCAATATGTAATAGACACCAGGCGTGTGGCACCTCCAATACCTATTTGGAATATTGGACTCATTATCACACACCTTAATGGGAGGTAATGATCAAGTTATCTCATAATTTTATCACTTTATAGACTTAATAATTTAGAAAATTTGATTTTATTGATCTAAGAATAAGAGAAGAAGTTGACCTGTAAGCTGCAAATCCTTCCACTGACTTCACCAAGTCATGTAAAGGATTAAACACAAGTAGGTCTAAAGACACCTAAATCAGTCACACTGATTCACCTTAATAGTATAGGTCTGCACGAATCCCAGACACCAACTGATTAATTAGTTTTGATTTGGCACACTAAAAGATTTGGGCTCAATCATGGAGCCTTGATCATGGTCCATTTATTAGGGTCAAACACATGGACTTGATTAAACTACAACTATTGAGATTGATCTAGAAAAATACTGACTTGATCTAATTCAATACTTGATTAGATTTAATCAATTTTTCTACATAATTCATATGTATTTCAACCCTAGATTTAACCCATTAGAAGGACCTGATTCATGCTAATCCTTTGCCCATCATTTTATGTGGTGTCTTAATGGTCTTCAATTCTCAAATCTAGATCATTCAAAACTTAATTCATAATTAAGTATATGAAACATGTGTTTCAATCTGTAGAACTATTCTACAAAGATTTCAGGTGAAGTATATCATATATTTTAATACATAAAAATAAATTTTTATAATATGTTTAACAATTAAACATATATAGGTATGATTTAAACTTCATACATACATCTCATGTATCACGACAACCTTTAGATCTATATCGTTTACATCATATGTAACATGCAATTCAGATCTAAAATAATTTTATATCTAAATTTTTATCTTATTGTAATGAATTATAAATCACTTTAAATCTTATCTAAATATATTTTTGATCAAAATAATACATAAAAATCTGTTCACTTTTCTTCTTCATGAAATTGGATCATAATGACACCCCTACACGTTATAAGAGAACCCATCGAATAGGTAAAAAAGGATTAATCTCTTCAATCTCCTATGATCGGATGGTCTAGTGATCTCATCAATCTGAGTACTAGGCTACTAAGATCTGAAATCTAATTTCATATATAATTATATCATGTAATTATTGATAAAACTATTTTATGTCATGAACATATCTTTGATCTTATCAATTATGTTCTTCATTTAATCCAATTAGATTTGATGTATCATATACATTATATCAGATCTAAAATATATCTAATACTAATTTAAAATATCAATTTCAAATTTGATATCATATAGGAAATTAATTAGATGCAAATATGAATGCATAAGGAATAAATTTTTGGTAAAATCTGTTTTCGCGTAGTGCTGAATTTCGATAGGATTCAGATCTAAATATCCATCAAAATGGATCTAATTTAGATCAAAAATAAACCCCACTTTATAAAAAAATTAATAATATTAAAATTTTATTAAAATAAATTTAAAACAAATTTTAATTCATATTATTTTTTCATCAGGAATTCAGCAACAGTAGAATTCTGTTAAAATAGACTTATAATAACCTCAATCAATCATTAAGTAGGCACCTCTAATCCAATCAAAATCAGATCAAAAATTTTATATAAATATATTTAAATCAAATTTAATATCTCACAAAAAATCTCAATTATATCTCATATAATTATTCTCAAAAAATTTTGTTATGCATGCATATATTTTAAGCATGCTCTGATACTAGTTGAAGGGAAGGAAACAGTTTTCCTCCAGAATGCCCAAGTTGCATGTAAAATTTTTTTCTACTATTTTACTTGATTAAGGATCAAATTTTTACCTGATTTATAGTGAAACCAGAGATTAAATCTCAATTTATCCAGATTAAACCTTCACGGAGGTCTGGATATCCAGACCCCCTACTTCGCATGCATGTCAGACGTCGCAGGAAAGTGGGATGAACTCCAATCTAGTTATCTTCACAAGCCAACCAAAGTAGGAAAGAGATGTACTAGTTTGACACCTCACACTACTAGGTGGGATGCCCAAAGAGACTCCACACCCAAAGGAAGAGGGGCGGCAACAAGGGGAGAGGCCAAAGGGAGGAAGGGACCTCTCTCTCTTCTCACGCCTCTCTCTCTCTTTCTCTCTTCTCTCAATCTGATTTGTTTGCTATGCATCCATAGGTAGAGACCCTCTCTATTTATGGATGATTCTCATAACCCAATGAGAGTAAGACTCCTAACTCAAATCTAATTTGAATTGATCCAATACTCATAAAAGAAGGATTCCTACATGAGATAGAATTGCCATTACTTATGACATCCACTTTGCACCCACTCCCACACCCACTTGGGATGCCCCAAATAAGCACCAAACTAGATTTTGGTCATCCTTCATGAGAGGAGAATCCTAGTGCAAGTGAGAATACTCATATCTCATCCAAAATAGGTCCAATTCGAATTCGATTCGAAGCTGGTTCGAAATAATTTCAGAAGGCTGTCAATCCCAAACTCTTTAGGACTTTTGTATCAAGTCTAACTAAAATTTTGAATCCATTTAAGTCTAATTAATTTAGATCTTATTTAAAATTAATCAGTACTTAAATTCAATTTTTCATATGCTCTATAGATCATAGATCAGAAACTGTTCATCCCCGAAATTGAATCTAAACCTCATGTGTAGTACTAACTAGACATAGCCAACTCTTCAATCCTGTTTGACCCATAACTTAATTCTCAATCAAATTAGCTTATATGTTCAATCAAGTCAAGTACTTTCAAATTAGATATATAAACATAGGTCAATTCCTTTTTACTTTGTCTGACTTGTGTGCGTGACTCCATAGGTTCAAACTGAAGCGAAAATTTAGTGCAGGGGCAAAATGGTAATTTTAAAATTTTTCAAAATTACTATTTTACAGCAGAATTATTAATTAATATCATTAATTAATACTAATTAATCCTACACTAGGATCTAAATATGATACAACAGCATGCATTTAAATTTGAAATTCAAATTTGAATCAGTAAACGTTTTACAGTACTGTGTTCAGAACACATCACCTTTTGCGGGTAGTCGATCACCGCAATCTGATCACTGTCGGGGGGCTCTGATCATCACATCGTAGCCACACAAATATCTGGCCTCCGGGATCATCCACACGAAGCTCCGTCTGATCAGCTCCTCACGAATGCTAGTTCGTGATTTCACCCTTTTGATGGTAGATGTTGATCGAACTCCTTCGATCGATGTGTGCTAACTTTTTGGATGCTTCGGATCATCTGCACAGTTGCTTGAGAGGTTGATGGATCTCTTCCTGAAATTTGGTGGACTCACGACACTCGTGACACACCAATCTCACTTTTCGAACCCTAGGTAGAAACCCTAGGGTACACACCAAAAACCCTGCGCCCAATTTTCTCTCTTTTCTTTCTTTTTCTCTCGAAAGGTTTTGGACCTTCACCTTGCGCAGAAGCCTTCCTCACACCTCAAAGTTTCTCTCCTAAAATTTCTACGCACGTCCCACCTTTCTCCTCTTTTTAAAACAACGTCGAACGTGTCTTATCCGTGTGAGAGGATAAAGACAAGAGGTTACACATTTGAATTCAAATCAAATTTGAAATCAAACGAAAACCAACTTATCCCTATCCTTTTGGGCATGAGAAGAGAAGGGGTGTGGCTCTTTGTGCGTGGAAAATGTTTCATGAGAAACCTTTTCTCATGTAAGTAATGTGACGCATAAAATGGATAAGGATGAAAGGGCAAGTGATAAGTTATCCATTCAAATTCAAACATGCTTTGAATTTGAATGGCTAACTAATTATTTTATCCATCCATATGGTGCACAAATGAGGGCATGCGGAAGGGTCTTGCGTGAGAAAAATTTCATGAGAAGTTTCTTCTCGTGAATTCAAATGGGTGCAAGGAAGTTGGGTGTCGCAGAGAATTTAAAACAAGGTGGTTTGATTCAAATTGAGCCAACCTAGTTTAAAATAGGTTAAGCACAATTAGACCAGATTAAATCCAATATAATTAGGCTTAATTAGGCTCAATAAAATCTTAATCAAATCAGGAATTAACTAAGCCTAACCCCTGATCAAATCAAGGACTAAACCACCTTAGCGATTAGGTCAACATTTAACCTAATGGGGTCAATCCAAACTGAATCCAATTCAATTGGACTTGATCCAAAAATAATTACTCAATCAAATTGAGTTAATTAGCGATCAAATCACTAATTAAACCTCTCATAAATATTGAGTCCAAATTCGATGGGCAATCAGGCATCAGAGACCATCGATATGAAACCCTGATCAAAGAGTTCAAATTTCAAATTTAAAATTTGAAATTCAAAATTTTGACCCTGGTACCTAAAATGTGTGGAACTCATGATTAGAGAATCCTAATTCTCAATCATAGAGTCCCAGATAGATAAGACTCATAATCAGCCATCAGATCAGAAAGGAACCTCTAATGTGTGTGACCCCGCAGGTTCGAACCTAAATCGGTAGCACAGGAACCAATTTCTGTACTAATCGAAGTGACCATCTAGCAATGGTACCCAACGACCGGATAGGTCGAATAATCACAATCGCAACATTCAGAACCTACGTGAATATGGTTACCGTATAATTCATCTCTTTTGACCCCTGTGTTTAGGACGACTCAGGGTTAAACTGTCAACCCTGATGATATCATCCGAATCGTGCTCAACTCAATTAGTCCTGTGACTCCTCACTAGGACTACCCTGGCCAAGGTTTTGCTAAATTGAAACACGACTGTACACAGCTCTTAAACTGGAGTGGTCAATCCCATCTTGACACACGCACTGACAAGTCAAGTACTTGACTACACCCAGCAGCCTTCCGTCATTGAATTAAAAATTCAGGTAGTCCAGTGCCTAAGTGCAGTGAGTTGCTTGCAAGTCACCATGGCGGTCTCAGGTCGGAGGGACATTTATACCCATATCCCATCGGAGCAAATCTTGACAGCAGAAATAGCTCCAGAGTTGGTCACGTTCAGTGCAGATGTATCATTACATCTCACCTGTATGCCATACCAGTGTCTCTACACTCTTTGGTTATGAGGACAACCAACCCATATGGCAAACAACGACCTATGCTCGATAAACGTTGTCGTCCTTGGTAACAATGTATCATTTGGTCGCGAACATGTTTAAGGACTAAGCGACAAATCCTCCTTTGTCGAGTCTAAATAGTCCTAAGGACTTCACCACAACACAGGAGTTCATTAGAAGATGAAATATTTGTGATGAAAAAATACCAAAATAAGTTTTATTTATTTATAATTCATGTACTAATACAAAAGAAGCACAACCGTCAACAGGCTGACGATTGGCTTTGGGACACTATTCCCAACATAAACACTAAGCCGGTAGCACAGAAACCAATTCCTGCACTAATCGAGATACTATCTAGTAATGATTTTCGACGTTCAGATAGGTCGAATTATCATAAAAAAATATTTTAGAATCTATATACATGGTTACCGCATAATTCATTTTTTTGATCCTGAATGCTCTAGGATGATCTCAGGTTAACTGTCAACCAAGATTGCTTCATTTGCATTATATTTTAACCTTTCAAATCTATCACATGGATTACCCTGGTCAAGGCTTTGTTAAATTGAAATACAGCGATACATCAACTCCAATAATTTGAAGGGATCAATCTCATCTTGATCCATACATAGATTTTGCAAGTACTTGACTGTACCCAGTAGCCTTTCGTCACTGCATTAGAAATTCAGATAGTCCGGCACCAAAGCACAGTGAGTTGCTTGCAAGTCACTATGGTGATCTCAGGTCTGAAGGACACTTATACCCATATATTTTACGAGTAATTCTTGACAGTAGAATGCTCAGCAGGTAAGTCACCTATTCAGTGATGATGTACCCCTACATCTCACCTGTATGCCATACCAATATCACCGCACTCCTTGGTTAAGAGAACAACCAATCTATATGGCACACAATGACCTCCACTTGATGAATATCATCATCCTATAATGACGATCATTTGGTCCAAACATGTTTAAAAACTATATGATAAATCTTCTCTTTATTGTACCTAACATAGTTCTAAGAACTTCATGACAACATAAGAGTTCAAGAAAGATGTTACTTTGTGATAAAAAAATATCAGAATAATTTTTATTCATTAAACAATAATTGATATATAAGAATAAATTCAATCGTCAAACAATTGATTTTAGAACATAATTTTTAATAATTTTAAATCTAAATTTATTGCATGAAAGTAAATTTTAAAAATATAAAAATAATTTTTAAATTTTAGCATACAAATATATATCACATATATACATATAAAATCAGATTTAAACAAAATTTTAGATCTTAGCATAATATCATATATCTCATATACTAATCATGGCTCAGATTAAAAGTAAATTTATGATCTAAAAATATAATTATATATCACATATATGCATCAAAATTCAGATCATATAAAAATTTTAGATTTTATGCATGCATCTATGTATCACATGAACATGAACTAGAACTCTTTCTAGATCTGAATTCAGATCCATGCATGCGATTACATATCATCTATATATTCTATAATTAGATCCAAAATCAAATTCTAGATTAAAAAATTCATCTATACATCTCATGTATCAAAAAAAATTTTAATTTTAAAATCTTTTAAAAAATGTATAATCAAAATTCAGCATATGAAAACCTGTAGCTTTGATACCACTATTAGAATTCAGGATTTGGTACATGTATATGTATTTAAAAAATTTTATTTTCTAAACACCACAGTAGAAAATAAGATTAAAATATTTTTAATCTAAATTATGTATGTATAAAAATATAAAATCATATGGATTTATCTCATATGCTGAAATTGATATATGCTGAATTCAGATTGTGATCAAATCACATACCTGTTTCGCAATCTTTTTCTTCGAATCTGAATCTGAAAGAAAAGAGATTCTCTCTTAGCCACATAAGTGTTTGGCTCTACGAATATCTACTTGGGATCAATCTAGAACAGTCTTCTTTAATCTGAATTTTGATTCTCCAAAATTCAGCATGCTGAATCTAAATGAAACTTGGATCACGATCAACGCTTGATCTTTTTTCTTGATCTTCTTTTTCTCCTCTTCTTTCGAGTTTCTTCTTACTTTGTACTGCTATAAAATACCAGAAACCAACAAATTATAGGATGTCTAACACCTTGAGCGTGGAACTCCTTGAGACTCGCATCCCACGGGATGGGCGTGTAGAATGCCCAAGAGAAGAGAAAGGGAGAGGAAGAGAGGGCGTGGGGAGGGTCTCTGATAGTGAGATATACAATGATCTCTATCATTATATCATTGAAACTCTTTTCAATGGATCAAAATAATTCTACTATAACTCGACAAAGATTGTCGATCCAGAATGATCCTAGTGAGCTCTCACAATCTACCAGTGATATCTAACAGTATGTAGTGGCAACCCAGTAGAACTGAAATAAACCTCTAGGTATAGTTAACGTATGATTCAGTCCCTCTATCATGAGTTTTGACTAGATGACAGATTATGGATAAATCGTCAAATCTTAACATCAGTCATATAATAGATTCGATTAGCTCAAGTCCAGTTATAACTTCTATGAAAACTCCTTTCCATCAATCATACTACTATGGCCATAGATTCTTGAACTTAGCCTTTCAAATTTTATAGGACTACTCCTCTCTATCAAGATCGATAGATCCTATCTTAATGCGTATCTCACTCCTACAGTGGACCAACTGTCGCCAACATCTACTACAAGGGCTCATTGAGATCCATGTTTAAGTGTCAGTCAAACTTCAGCAGCCTCACTACAAGTACCAGTACCATCTCAAATAAAAGATCAATCATATAACTACAATATTGAGACAATCACTGATGATTGAATAGAAATCCAAGTGATCTCTTGTATGGTCACGCTCAGTACTAGTTGTTCTCTAACAACCACCAGCACTCATCGTCCTGTGTCTCTACACAGTAGATTAGAGACTCATCTATCTCAAAGGAAGCAATTTGTGTGTCAGTTTATCCGAATCTATCACCGTCCTCATGATGATCCTATGATCGGGAGCATTTAGAAATTAAATACATATCTCTAATTCTTAACACTTTGAGAATATGTATTGAAACTAATTTTATGAACGATTTAAGGATACATCATACTTGAATGAAAAGAAAAATATCTTTTTATCGATCATATCAATATATTAAGTATAAAATTATATCCTAGAATTATTACAATGTGTTAGTCATATTGGCTTTTAGGACATACATCTAACACCAAAGCCATCCGTCTGCTCTCTGTTTCGCCATAGGATTTTTTAAAGACCTGAAACCTAGCTGAGATAGGAATTAGACTCTGAATCGAACTCCTATTGCTTCTTGACCATCCGATCGTGTCTCAGGTTTGAAACTGACCATTGGATCATGCCCCATCACGACCTCTGATCACTTGGAATGGCTCACAGCAATTAGATCTTGACCGCAATCCCTGCAGATCGTTTGATCGTGCATCCATCTATAAGAACCCATTGTGGACCATGAGAAACCAACCCAAAATGCCCGTCGGTCCATCATGGACCATGTGAAACCTAGGAGAAATGCCCGCCTGGTCCACGCAGGCTCCCATGGATTGTCGATCCATGCACCACGAGTGGACTGCGTAGGATAACCACACGGGCCGCACCTACGCATGCTTGCCTGGGCCTGGGCTGCGCATTGCAAGCGCCCATGCGTCGGCATGCGAGCATGTGCAGCCTCCACTAGCCCGCCATTGGCCTCCACCATCTCGTGGGCCATGCCACCTCTTTTGGGCTTCTTTCATGCGTAACTTCTCCATCTGGATATCGTTTGGGTTGATCTTAGGCTCGTTAGACTCCATTCATCATCACGAACCTCACTGTGGGCTCAGTGTAGACTAAATTTTGAGGTATCAAATTCTAACAATCTCTATCTTGACTTGACATTCGATCTCCTCCTAACTCTGAGAGCTTCTGGATCTCCTCACCCCATGCCCTGGGGCAATCGCTTACTAATCATGGATGGGCAGACATAGGAGTTGAGCTAGATCGCTTGATCTCATCTTCATCGTATGCTATACTCCTCCTGACCTGAGATCTGCTCGGGGTATCACCCTGCGGTAATAGGAATCTCATTCTGCAATATCATCCCTCATCCTCCCGAGTCTCGCATCTCATATCCGATCCACCTCACTCTGGGCTCCTCCTAGCTTCTGAAGCTCCACTTCGCACTGGAATCCCCATCAGGTAGTAATGTCCTCTCATCTTCTTTTTTTCCTCCAGAATAGTCCTATTATCGGATAACACTTTCAAAATTCCTCCGCCAGCTACCATCCTGTAGCCTCTCAAATCCAGTTTACTTAGTGAGATAAGATTCCATTTAAAATTGGATATATATATCAGACCTCTCTCAATCTTCTCACTGCACCATCATGTATCCTTTAGCTGACCATCTCGATGCCTATGATCGCACAGCTCGATCAATCTGACAGATAAATAGTATTCTCATTGCTCTTCAGAGAGTCAAACTGCTCCTCTTTGTAATATACATGATAAGTATATGCAGAATCTAAAATTTACTATTTGGAAGAAGTAGATACCTCATCAGATATCTTTAGGACATTACCCTTTGACTCGCTACTAGCCATCACTGCAGTAGCCCTCGTCCGATTCTTGAGTTGAGAGCAATCTCTGGCTAGATGCTCCAACTCATCACATCGATAACATCTGATCTTACTCAAGTCCCTCATCCTGGACTTGGATCGTTCTCATCGCGATCTCCTGTCGTTCCATCTACCACCTCCTACTCCTCCAAAAATCAGCAAAGCTGAGCTGCCGCCACCTGAGCTCGAAGTTGGGTTCTCCCTCCTGAGAATCTCATTCTGAAGAATCATCATGATAGTCTCATCCATCTTGATGGTGCTCTTCTCCACTAGAAGAGTAGTCACCAAGGATTCATACGAAGGAGGAAGCGACGCTAGCAAGACCAGCGTCTTGATCTTCTCCTCAACTTTCTCGCAATGCTGAAGAGGTCAGTGAGGATCTTCTGAAAGTGACTGAGATGCTTCTACACACTTTGTCCCTCAGTCATTCACAGCTAGTAGAACTGCCTCCAGAGGAAGAGAGTATTGGTGAGAGACTTCACCATGTACAACTCCTCGAGCTTCGACCCCAGCATCATCGAGGAAGTCTCACCAAGCACATAGATTATCACCTCATCCGCTAGGAACAAGCAGATCATACTTACCGCCTGTATTTGGAGCCGCCTCCAATCCTGCACCTCCATGATAGTCGGCTTCTCTTCATACAAGAGAGCATCGATCAAATCTTGCTGGATAAGCATGTCCTTCACCCTTGCCTACCACAAGGAGAAATTATTTTTTTTATCAAATCTGTTGATCTCCATCTTGATTGAGCCTGTCTTCTCCATCTTCAATCTTGCTCACCACTGCCATAATTTGCATTCTGGTACCATCTCGCTCTAATATCACTTGTTGGAGATGTCTGGCCAGGACACTACCTCTATAGAACTTTTTCAATACCATGCATCACAGTAGAAAGAAAGAAGAAATAAAATAGAAACAATCAAATATGTAGATTAGCCAAAAAGCTCATCTCCATAGGGCATGCAAGCTTCACTATGAGAAAAAAAATTACAAGGGAAGATCACACCCTCAACCCTTATACATCCAATCTCTCCGTCACAAGAAGCTCTCCCTCACAAAAGCTCTCTCTCTAAGAAGATCCTCCTGAACTCCTGAAGTGACTGCTGTCGCTGCCTAACAGTCTGCCTGAAGCATCCTGCTCCTGCTCTCTGTCAGTGCCTCTTAGTCTGCTACTACTCTGGATCTTCTGTCGAACAACCAAAGCCACCCGTCTGTTTTTGTTTCACCACAGGGTCTTTTAAAGACCTGAAACCTAGCTGAGATAGGAATCAGACTCTGAATCGAACTCATGTTGCTTCTCGGCCATCCGATCGTGTCTCGAATTTGAAACTGGCCATTGGATCATGCCCCATCACGATCTCTGATCACCTGAAATGGCTCACAGTTGTTGGATCTTGATCGCAAGCCCTGTAGATTGTCTGATCGTGCATCGATCCATGAGAAACCATCGTGGACCGTGAGAAACCAGCCCAAAACATCCGTTGGTCTATCATGGACCGTGCGAAACCCAAGGAAAATGCCCACCCGATCCACATGGACCGCATGGAGAACCGTGTAGGCCGCACCTGCGAGCGCTTGCCTGGGCCTGGGCCTGGGCCTGGGCCTGGGATGCGCCTACTTGAGCCTAGGTTGCACACCACACGTGCCCACACGTCCGCACACTAGATTGCATGCTTGCAGCCCGGTAGCGTGCCACCGCACGTGCTCGCGCCATCGACCTCCACCGGCCTCCACCGCCTCGTGGGCCATGCCACTTGCTTCGGGCTTCTTCCGACGTAACTTCTCCATCTGGGCTCCGTTTGGGCTAATTTTAGACTCGTTGAACTCCGTTCGTCATCACAAATCTCATTGTGGGCTTAGTGTAGATCAAATTTCGAGACGCCATATCCTAACATGCCTTCTCTAGCTCCATGAGTCCATGCTAGGCACAGCCCAGCTTCTTCTTCTCTTTACCAATATTCTGTTTGTGGAGTCCTTACAAGAGCAGGTTGTTATCATATCCTTAATACCTCTACTAAAGACTAAGAATAAATTTCTCAAATTTATTCATATTAACCAGCAAAAAAATTATTTGTTCAAAATGATCATAAAGACAACGACAACAACAAAAAGCTAAAAAGAAAATAAAAAATAGAGCACCCGCTAAAGGGAAATGTATGCTCGTCTCAAACTAAGAATTTATACTTGCTATGCTTAGGTCATTAATAATTATACTTTTTGATATTCACTAGTATTTTATCATAATTGTTTTGATTTGCCATATTATAAGTACAATATAGATATATTATAAAAAAGACATCAGAACCAATTGATTTAACTAAATTGGCTAATCAACTAGTACTTTAGGATGGATGTTTGGTGTTGAAATTCTATCATCCTCTCTCTTTTTATTAATTTATATTTTAAAATAAAAAATATATAAAAAAAGAGTTTATTATCGTTAGCATTTTTGTATTTTTTTTTTAGGAAGTTTTGCTAGCATATTAGGTAGGAATTTTCATATGCTACTATTAAAAATAAAAACAATACGAAGTGTCATATTTCTTCTTCTTCTTCTTTGGTTCTTCTACCAATCCTTAATATGTCTGGTAGTCCTAATTCTTCTTGCATGGTTCTTCTTCTTCTTCTTCCTATTTTTTGAACCTACTCTTAATTTCTCGGATGGTCCCAATTCTTCTTGATATACGTTTATTTATTTATAGACAACCATTGAACACTCGTATATACCTATGAACTAACAAAAAAATAAAATATGTAATTTTCAGGCTAGTGTATTAGTCCAGGTGTATACTTATTAATTAGGAGTATTCATGTGCTATATTAAAAGCCACAATATGAATTATGATGTCATATTTCTTCTTCTTCTTCCTTAGTTCTTCTACCTACTTTCAATTCGCCGGGTAGTCCTAATTCTTCTTGGTTGAATCAAGGTTTAATATATATATTATCAAAAAAATTGAGAAATGTGTAATTTTCATGGAGGAAGGAATTGGGAAAGATGTAGTAACATTTTGCACCCAAGCGATATTTTATTCCATCAGATTCCTTAGTGTTAAACACTGCCCAATTTCCTTCTTCTCTTTTAATTTCCGAATTATTTTCTGTTTACAGAGTCCTGATATTTACCATTAGAGAAAATAGGTAGTCTTTCTATGTTAATTTTTATTTCATCCCCTTCATTGACATGCATTTAATTTGGAGTTGACATTGACTTGCTGCATTTGATGATCATTTCTGACCGTATGCTCCTTCTCCGATCTTTTTCTTTTTTTCTCATTATTATTATTATTATTATTATTATTATTATTATTATTTTTTTTTTTTTTATTTTTTTTGGTTCTTCCACCCGCTCTCATTGTCGGCTAGCTTCCTATTTATTCACGATTGAACGAAGATTTTATTTATTTACTTATTTTATTATAAAAAAATATTGAATAATCATATATTTTTTATTAAATAAATCATATGTATCTATCCAGCAATTGTAACTGGGAAGAAGTTGACAAATATTTAATCCCCCTCAATTGGTTGCACAAAGTTAAATATTTTATGGATCTCTATAAAAATAATTTTAAATTGACTTACTAACGTCTTGGTCGTTCTTTATTTTTTTTTTTGGATTTTGCTAACCAGTACTCTTAGTTAAGGAATATTTAATGCTTTTTGAAAACCAGTAAAATACATCAAAAATGAGGATTATACTTCTTTATATTCTTTGTAAAAGATATAATTATTTTTATAAAAAAATATTTATCTTTAATATCATATGAGTCAACGTCTTCAATAAAAATTTTGCTGATTTTCAGAAGCATTGAATGTTCTTTAACCAGCGACCTTAAAGAGGTATCTTTAGCAAAACCTCTTTTTTTTATTTTTAGGATTTATAGATAAGAATACTCACACTAAATAGCAGGGAGTGCTTTACCTAATTAATTCAAAAAAAATTATTTATAAAAATAACTTAATTTTTAACTTATTTATCAGGTTGATGCAAACAGGATAAAATATCATTTTGAATGGCGTTTTATGAAGACTACGTCACTCACTTTTTTCTCCCATTTTTCACGTAGATGACGAAAAAAAATCACCAAATCAAATGGTATTTTTTAAAACGTCATTTGAAAAGACATTTTTAAACATCATTTTATTTGACGATTTTAATTTTTTCTTCAAAAAAAAGAGAAAAAATAAAAAAAATAAAAAAATATATTTTTAAACTTATAAAAAATAAAAATTATAATTTTGATTAAAATAAAAATTATCATTTGAAATTAGTATCCCCATTTCAAATTATATTTTTTAAAAAATATCTAAAAAAAATTGGTGTAAAAAAAATAAAAAATATCATAAAAAAAGAATTGAAAAAAAATAAAAATTATAATTCTAAATTTTAAGAAAATAAAAATTTTAATTTTAATTCAAATAAAAATCATCATTTCAAATTACAATCTCCTTTTTAAATTAAATTTTTTAAGAAATATCATAAAGAAAATGAGAAAAAAATGAGAAGAAAATAAAAATTATAATTTTGAATGAATTTTAAAAAATAAAAATTTTAATTTTAATTCAAATAAAAAAATAATCTTAAATTATTTTCTCCATTTAAAATTAATTTTTTTAAAAAAATATCTTAAAAAAATCTTAAAAAATTAAAAAAAAGAAAAAATACCATAAAAAAGAAAAAATGAGAAAAAAATGAAAAAAAAATAAAAATTATAATTTTAAATTTAAAAAAATAAATATTTTAATTTTAATTCAAATAAAAAACATCATTTTAAATTACTTTCCTCATTTCAAATTAATTTTTTTAAAAAAATGTCAAAAAAATAAAAAATAACATAAAAAAGCAAAAAAATTAAAAAAATAGGAAAAATATAAAAATTATAATTTTAAATTAAAAAAAATAAAATTTTTAATTTTACTTAAAATAAAAAATATCATTTCAAATTACTTTCCCATTTTAAATTATTTTTTTAAAAAAATATTGCAAACAAATGAAAAAAATACCTAAAAAAATTTCATAAAAACAGAAAAAATGGTAAAAATAGGAAAAAATTAAAACTAAAATTTTAAATTATAAAAAAAAATTAAAATTTTAATTTGAATTCAAAAAAATAAAAGAAATAAAAAATACCATAAAAAAGTGAAAAAAAGGGAAAAAATGAGAAAAAAAATAAAAATTATAAATTGAAACTAAAAAAAATAAAAACTTTAACTTTAATTCAAATAAAAAATATCATTTCAAATTACTTTCCCCATTTCAAATTATTTTTTTAACAAAATAACTGAAAAAAAAATTGGTGTAAAAAAATAAAAAATACCATAAAAAAAGAGAAAAAAATTGAATTGAAAAAAACAAAAATTATAATTCTAATTCACAAATAAAATTTATAATTTTAAATTTAAAAAAATAAAAATTATAATTATAATTCAAATAAAAAACATCATTTCAACTTATTAAATTAATTTAAATTTAATTTTTTAAAAAATATTCCAAACAAAGAAAAAAATATCTAAAAAAATGTCAAAATGGGTAGAAATAAAAGAAAATTATAATTATAATTTTAAATTATAAAATTTTAATTTAAATTCTAAAAAATAAAAAAAATATCATAAAAGAAGTGAATAAAAGGGGAAAAAATGGTAAAAAAATAAAAATTATAATTATAAATTTTAAAAAAAATTTAACTTTAATTCAAATAAAAAATTATCATTTCAAATTACTATCTTCATTTAAAATTAATTTTTTTATTAAAAAATCACATAAAAATAACTAAAAAAATTTAAAAATAAAAATAACATAAAAAAGAGGAAAAAGAAAAAAAATTGAAAGAAAATGCCAAAGGGGATGGTGTTTTTGAAAACGCCATCTCTTTTGGCATTTTTGAGCCATAAAATCCCTCAAAAAAAAACCCCCTCTCTCTATTCTCCCTCTTCTCTGGCATTTCTTCGATGTTTTCTCCTCTCCGACGGCACGGCGGCAAGCTCCCAACGGTGGTGAGCTCCCTCCTCTCTCTTTCCTCTTCCTCTCTCTCTCCCTCTTCTCTCTCTCTTCCTCTCTCTCTCTCCCTCTTTTTCCTTGGCCCGTCGGCGACAGACGGCTGGCGGCAGGCCCGCGCGCCCCCCCTGGTTGGTCTGCCAGTGGACCACCGGCGGCCGCCCCACCCCTCCCCTTCCCTTGGCTGGCCCCCTCTCTCTTTCCTCTTCCTCTCTCTCTCCTTCTTCTCTCCCTCTTCCTCTCTCTCTCTCCCTCTTTTTCCTTGGCCCGTCTGATCGGCTCCTCACGAATGCTAGTTCGTGATTTCACCCTTTTGATGGCTGATGTTGATCGAACTCCTTCGATCGATGTGTGCTGACTCCTCGGATGCTCTGGATCATCTGCATGATTGGTTGAGAGGCTGATGGATCTCTCCCTAAAATTTGGTGGACTCACGACACTCGTGGCACACCAATCTCACTTCCCGAACCCTAGGTAGAAACCCTAGGGTACACACCAAAAACCCTGCGTCCAATTTTCTTTCTTTTCTTTCTTTTCCTCTCGGAAGTTTTGGACCTTCACCTCACGCACAAGGCTTCCTCACGCCCTACTTTTTTTCTCAAAATTTTTCTACGCACGCCCCAGCTGCCTATCTCTTTAAAACAGTTCAAAACATGTCTTCTCCACGTGAGAGGATAAAGACAAGTGGTTACACATTTGAATTCAAATCAAATTTGAATTCAAACTAAAACCAACTCATCCCTATCCACTTGGGCGTGAGAAGAGAAGGTACGAGTCTGCTTTGTGTGTGGAAAGGTTTCACGAGAAACTCTTTCTCGTGTGAGATGTGAGGCGCTAAAGTGGATAATGTCATGTATGCGCAAGAGATAAGTTATCCATTCAAATTCAAACACGCTTTGAATTTGAATGGCTAACTAATCATCTATATCCAAATATTGATGCACAAGAGTGGGCGTGAGAAGGGCTTTGTGATGTATTGCATTTTTATAGTAATTATTATTATTAGTTTTAATGATTTTGATGAAATTGATATAATAATTAACTAAATAAATGTAAGAACCTGATATGTTTTATGTCAATTGCAGGTAATTGAGCCAGGTCACACATAATTGGGCTTAACCATATTTTAAAGGTCAAATTAAGTGAAATTGGTTGAGTCCGATTCAGCAGGGTTTGTCATCCAGAGTTATCAGGTCTTGCATCAAAATCAGAGTCCACCTCAAAGCAGAATAATCAAATCAAGATATCAATGGACCCCACATCTTATCCTTTTTGGCATCATCAGCCAGAAAAGAAATTAGAGATGCAGAAAATAAATCAAGTAGTTAATCTCTCCCATCTAGTCAACCAATCTAAATTCTGGATATTTTAGTGTGAGGACTCCTAAAAGATAATCTACAGGACCCCAAATTGAGCAAGATTAGATCCTACAGAATTTTGAGAGAAGCAAGAAAGGAACATAATTTACAGAATTAAATTTGGATTCCAGATGAGGTGGCTACAATAGGTTGAAGTTGGTAACAATGTTGGACACAACAAGAAACACCCGATACACCCAGATTCTTCTTAGTATTTCTTGGCACAAATATCTGATATGGCAACTAATTTTGGGTGGCAAAGAGCTATCTTGGAAAGAATTAAATGGAAGAAAATCAGAGTCCAAACTAATTCTGCATGAAGAGCAAACTGAGAAAGAATTGAAACTAATTCTTGAAAAACTTGATTTGGGCAGCCGAAACCTTACCTTGTTTTGCAGATTTTGTGGACCCAGAAAGGAAGAAATTCTTCTCCTCTAATTAACCATGCCTCCTTTCCTTCTTTTACTATGGAAATCATAATAAAATCAGAAAATTTGGGCAGTATAAGGAGTAGATGGCTGGTGGTTGCTTAAAGCCTATCCAAAGGAGGAGAGATTCTATACCAAATAAAAAGAATGATATATAGAATAAAATCATGAGAAAAATACCACCTTAACCCTAGCCCTAGCCCTATTTAAGGATCCTAAAACACCAGCAGGAAGAGAGGAGAATCATCTTTGAAAGCTAGAAATCAAGCAAGGAGAGTTTGGAGTATCTGGAAGATTTGAAGAGAAGATTCATTCGGCTCTGCAATTCCTTCAGAGTTTTTTTCTTTCTCTTGTTTACTTTGAATTTATTTTCTAGAACTCATTGTTAGGATGATTTTGGAGTTTTATTCAAGTAAACTTGAGTTTGATTTTGTTATGATGAAAAGCTAAATTTCTAGCTAGGGTACCTGATGTAGCTTGAATTAAATTTCAATTCCAGAATCTTGTATTAATTTTCTTTGTTAATGCAATTGTTTGTTATTTGCGCTTAATGCTTTTAAGTATTATTATCTTTGGTACTTGATTGATTTTGATTTATAATTGGTACTGGGAAGGAAGATTATAAATTGGAGTTAATAACAAACATCATAGGAATAATAATTGGAGCGGGAGCAGAAGATTTGACCTGTGGGATCTTGAAAATAATCACTGTGCTTGTTGAACTAATTGAAATCTATTTTACTATTGGAAGATAGATTATAGGTTTTAATTAGTATATTTAATAAGACTCGAGAGAGATTATTAAATAATTTAGGATTATTTATCCTTGCATTAATAATTAAATTTAGATTATTAATCGGAATAGCTGGAATTGATAATTGGTCCAAGTGAAATCAGATATACCCTAGTGCTTTATCAATCGAATTTTGATTCAGCTTTCATTGAGTTCTTTAGAGTTAATTTTATTTTCCATTATCATTCAGTTTCGATCGTTTAGATATTAGTAAAATTAGCGTTCATTTTTGGTAATTAAACTCAGTCCTCGTGGGAACGATCTCTTATTTATCATTATATTACTTGAGCGATTTCGTGCACTTGCGAAATAGGCTATCAAGTTTTTGGCGCCGTTGCCGGGGACTGGTGCTTTAATATCAAGAATAGTTGATTTTACTGGTAATCTAGATATTTTATTTCTTAGATATTTAAAAAAAAAAAAATCACTGACATTTCATAATGCTTAACTAATATAGTATAACCAAAAAAAAAAAAAAAAAAATCAAACTTGATTGGACATCTTGTTTCTTTGCATTGCATCTCCATAATTAACTTTAAGGGCACTTAACCCATTAATCAGATAAGGTGGGGATTTGATCACCCTTCCTTAGCCCAAAAACCACATCCTTCATTCTGCATAACCTAGACCTTAATCTAAAATCAATTAAACGTTGGCCCTAGGATATTCGAGCTCAATAGGACAAGAAAGCCCTAAAGTTAGACCGGGTTCGAATTGATTAATTGCTCGGTGTCTAAGGCAAGTGGTTTAAGAAGGTGGTTTTCAATTGGTTCCGTTGTCTGACCTGGCCAACTCAGTTGGTGTCTAAGGAAAGCAACAAGCAGGGGACCTCCCACATCTTACACTTACCTGGCCGAGACAGTTAGTCAGTTTTGGGCTTGGAGTGCTTGAAGGCGATCTTGGAACAGTTAGGAGCTGTCTAGATCTAGGTTAACCCTAGGATATAAAGTCCATTTTGTGCTAACTTGTTTGCCATTAAAATTTAAACCTAATTAAAACACTCTTCTCTTTCATCTCTAGATTTAGGACTCCTTAGGACTCATCTCTAGAACTCTTTTCTCTCTCTTTCCTCTTCTCTCTTCTCTTAAAAAAAAAAAAAAAAAAAAAAAAAGATAATAATCTTTCAAA
This sequence comes from Elaeis guineensis, assembly GCF_000442705.2. Classification (NCBI taxonomy): domain Eukaryota; kingdom Viridiplantae; phylum Streptophyta; class Magnoliopsida; order Arecales; family Arecaceae; genus Elaeis; species Elaeis guineensis. The sequence goes on along the minus strand of NC_026004.2, from coordinate 78,793,231 downwards.
ATTACAACTTGGAAAAGAGAATCGGGTCGACTGGTAAGAATTGAATCAAATCCCATTTCAAGTCAAGAAATTGAACGCACTTGTAAACAAAACATTAAAGCAGTCAGAGAAAGGAAGAAATCTGAGGCAAAAGTAGATCCAAAAATGGCTGAAGATCCAAGGAGAGAAGTAATCCTAGTAGGGAATAATGAGGTTGCTAGAGAGGCAAACCCCAGGGCACTGCGGGATTATGCCATGCCTACCGTGAATGGAGCTTCATCTAGCATCACAAGACCACCTGTGCAAGCAAACAACTTTGAGATCAAGCCTGCTTTGATCCAAATGATCCAGACAGCAGTTCAGTTTGGAGGATTACCCAATGATGACCCTAATGCGCACATTGCAAACTTTTTGGAGATATGTGATACCCTTAAGCATAATGGAGTGTCAGATGATGCAATTCGGTTAAGATTGTTTCCGTTTTCACTTAGAGACAAGGCTAAAGCATGGTTACAGTCTCTTCCTGCTGGCTCGATCACCACTTGGAATGACTTAGCACAAAAATTTTTGGCAAAATTCTTTCCACCTGCTAAGACTGCCAAGTTGAGGACTGACATCCAAACCTTTGTGCAATTCGATATGGAGACCTTATATGAAGCCTGGGAAAGGTTCAAGGATCTACTTAGGAGGTGTCCACACCACGGACTGCCTAAATGGTTGGTTGTGCAAACCTTCTACAATGGGCTGAACAACCATACCAGAATTAATATTGATGCTGCTGCTGGAGGTTCATTGATGGGGAAGTCGCTTGATGAAGCCTATGATCTTTTGGAGGAAATGGCCAACAACAATTACCAATGGCCCAATGAGAGAAACATGGCGAGGAGACCTGCTGGGGTTCATGAGATAGATGCTATTACTGCACTCAATGCAAAGGTAGACACTCTTTTCAAAAAATTAGATCATTTGTCTATTAATGCTGTCAATACTTGTGTGCAGACCTGTGAGATGTGTACTGGGCAACATGCTACTCGAGATTGCCCGATTGACAGCTCATTCATGCCTCCAGTACAAGAACAAGTATAATATGTGGCAAACCAAGGAAGACAACAGAACAATCCATACTCAAACACCTACACGCCTGCCTGGAAGAACCATCCAAATTTTTCCTGGGGAAATCAACAGCAACAACAGAATTATCAGAATAGAGGACCACCTGGTTTTCCACAGCAAGAAAAGAAGTATAACCTGGAAGAATTGGTTGCAACTCTCACCAAGGCCACTACTGATTTCATGGGTGAAACTAAGGCAAATTTTCAAAACCAGCAAGCTGCCATTAAAAATTTGGAAATACAAATGGGACAGTTGGCCAATATGGTAGCTAACAGAACTCAAGGATCATTGCCTAGCAATACTGAAACGAACCCGAAGGAGCATGTGAAGATAATTACCTTGAGGAGTGGAAAACAACTAGGGGAACAACAAGGGAAAGAGCCTGTTAAAGAACAAGTAAAGGAACAAACTCAAGAAGAGACTATGGTCAAAGAGAAGCTAAAAGAGAAAAAGGAAGAGCTAGTAAAGTCCTACAATCCACCAGTTCCTTTTCCTCAAAGGCTCAAGCAAATTAAGGATGACAAAAACTTTCTGAAGTTTTTAGAGGTCTTTAAGAAACTACACATAAATATTCCATTTGCGGAGGCATTAGCTCAGATGCCTAGCTATGCCAAATTCTTGAAGGACATCCTTTCCAAAAAGAGAAGGCTAGAGGACCATGAGACAGTCATGCTCACCGAAGAGTGCAGTGCGATCATTCAGAACAAGTTGCCATCAAAATTAAAAGATCCAGGGAGTTTTACAATTCCATGCAATATTGGCAATATCGAATTCACTAAAGCATTGTGCGATTTAGGTGCTAGCATTAACTTAATGCCTTTATCTATTTTCAGGAAGCTTGGACTAGGGGATGTGAAACAAACCAGTGTCTCATTACAACTAGCTGATCGATCGGTGACATATCCTAAAGGCATAGTGGAGGATGTATTAGTCAAGGTGGACAAATTTATCTTTCCAGTGGATTTCATTGTCTTGGATATGGAGGAAGATAGAGAGGTTCCTTTGATATTGGGGCGTCCATTCCTTGCAACTGGCAAGGCACTTATAGATGTCCATGAGGGTAAGCTTACTTTAAGAGTGGGACAAGAAGAGGTAATTTTTAACGTGCTTAATTCTTCTAAATATCCTCTTGAGAATGATGAATGTTTTAGATTAGATGTGATTAATAAATTTGTTAGTGAAATAATTGACAATTCTGAATATGACTTGATTGATGGTGTTAAAAATAAACAGCATGTTGATGTATTAAATGATGTTGAGAAAATACAGGATTCAGTAGAGGCTAAGCCAAACCCCAAGCTTGAGCTTAAGCAGCTCCCTTCTCACTTAAGATATGCATTCTTGGGAGACTCATCTATTTTTCCTGTCATTATATCTGCTCATTTGTCTACGGAACAAGAAAAAAAATTGTTGCATGTGTTGAAAAAGCATAAGAGAGCATTAGGCTGGTCTATTGATGATATTAAGGGAATTAGTCCCAGTATATGCATGCATAAAATTTTAATGGAAGAAAACTACAAACCTTCAATTGAGCATCAACGTAGGTTAAATCCTAATATGAAGGAAGTAGTTAGAGCTGAAGTAATGAAGTTACTTGATGCAGGAATTATCTACCCTATTTCTGATAGTAATTGGGTGAGTCCTGTTCAAGTAGTTCCTAAGAAAGGGGGGATGACTGTTATTACAAATAATAAAAATGAGCTGATACCCACTAGAACAGTCACTGGTTGGCGTGTGTGTATTGATTATAGGAAGTTAAACAAAGCCACATGAAAGGACCATTTTCCTTTGCCTTTTATTGACCAGATGCTTGAGAGATTGTCCGGATATCCCTTCTACTATTTTTTAGATGGTTATTCAGGATATTTTCAAATTCCTATTGTACCTGAGGATCAAGAAAAAACTACATTTACTTGTCCATATGGAACATTTGCATATAGGAGAATGCCATTTGGGTTATGTAATGCACCTGCAACTTTTCAAAGATGTATGATGTCTATATTCTCTGATATGGTTGAAAAATTCATTGAAATCTTTATGGATGATTTTTCAGTTTTTGGTCCTTCTTTTGATATGTGTTTGACTAACCTCTCCCAAGTTCTACAGCGTTGTGAAGAAACTAATCTTGTGTTGAACTGAGAGAAATGTCATTTTATGGTGCAGGAAGGAGTAGTTTTAGGCCATAAGATTTCATCTAGAGGGATAGAAGTAGACAAAGCAAAGGTGGAGGTCATTGAGAAATTACCACCACCAACATCTGTTAAAGGAGTGAGGAGTTTCTTAGGGCATGCTGGCTTCTATAGAAGATTTATAAAAGACTTCTCTAAAATTACCAAACCTCTTTGTAATTTATTGATCAAGGATGCACCTTTTAAAATTACTGATGAGTGTTTGGTTGCTTTTAACAGGTTAAAGAGAGAATTAATCTCAGCTCCTATCATCACTGCACCTGACTGGAATCTACCATTTGAACTCATGTGTGATGCAAGCGACTATGCTATAGGAGCAGTCTTGGGACAAAGAAAGGAGAATAGACTTCATGTGGTGTACTATGCGAGTCGAACACTGAATAATGCACAGTTGAACTATGCCACCACAGAAAAAGAGTTGCTCGCCATTGTTTTTGCTTTTGATAAATTTAGGCCATATCTTATAGGAGCAAAAACAATAGTTTATACTGATCACTCAGCAATTAAATATTTACTTGAAAAGAAGGATGCGAAACCGAGACTAATTCGTTGGGTGCTCTTATTGCAGGAATTTGACTTGGAGATTAGGGATAAGAAAGGAGCAGAAAATTTTGTAGCAGATCACTTGTCTCGGTTAGAGTTAAGTAAAGAAATTGAGAACACTGAGGTACCCATTAATGAGTCATTCCCTGATGAGCAATTATTTGCATTACTCATATCTAGTACACCCTGGTATGCTGATATTGTTAATTTTAAGGCATGTGATATTATTCCTCCAGAATTTAATTACCAGCAAAAAAAGAAATTTTTACATGATGCAAAATATTATTTTTGGGAGGATCCATATTTATATAAGTATTGTCCAGATCAGCTTATTAGGAAATGTGTGCCTGATGATGAAATAAAAATATTTTAAAACACTGCCATTCATTAGAGTGTGGAGGCCATTTTGGACCCAACAAAACAGCTGCTAAAGTATTACAGTGTGGTTTTTATTGGCCTAACCTGTTTAAAGATGCTATTGCTTTTGTTTCTTCTTGTGACCGATGTCAAAGAACTGGAAATATTTCTTTTAGACAGGAAATGCCACTAACCAATATCCTTGAAGTAGAACTGTTCGATGTGTGGGGATTAGATTTTATGGGGCCTTTTCCACCTTCTCATTCAAATCAATACATCCTGGTGGCGGTGGATTATGTATCCAAATGGATTGAGGCTGTAGCACTTCCCTCTAATGATGCCAAGAGTGTGCTCAAGTTCTTAAAGAAATACATATTCACACACTTTGGTATTCCAAGAGCTATCATCACGGATGGAGGTAAGCATTTTTGTAATCGTTATTTGGATTCTCTATTGATAAAATACGGTGTTACTCATCGTGTAGGAACACCATATCATCCTCAAACAAGTGGACAAGTAGAGATCTCCAACCGTGAAATTAAAAGAATATTGGAGACTACTGTCAACTCATCAAGAAAGGACTGGTCCCTAAAATTAGATGATGCGTTATGGGCATATAGAACAGCATTCAAAATGCCAATTGGGATGTCCCCGTATCGTCTAGTTTATGGAAAAGCATGCCATTTACCTGTGGAGCTAGAGCATCGAGCTTACTGGGCAACTAGGTTGCTAAATTTCAATATGGAAGTTGCTGGGGAGAAAAGGTTATTGCAGCTTAATGAACTTGATGAGTTCCGCCTCCATGCATATGAAAATGCAAGAATTTATAAGGAGAGAATGAAAAGATGGCATGACAAACATATTGTGAGGCGTGAATTCCAACCAGGACAAAAGGTGTTGCTGTATAACTCTCGCCTAAAGCTATTTCCAGGCAAGCTCCGGTCTAGGTGGTCAGGTCCATTTGAGATTATACAAGTTTTTCCACATGGAGCTGTTGAGCTGAAGAGTGGTGATAGGACCTTCAAAGTCAATGGGCAAAGGTTGAAGGAATACATAGATGGAGGATTTGAGCAACCAAAAACCTCCATAGCACTGACATAATGCATTGGGATAGTCAAGCTAACGACTATAAACTAGCGCTTCTTGGGAGGCAACCCAAGCAAAAATTCTTTTTATTTTCTTTATTTTTGAGTCAATTTTAATCCTCACTATATTTTCAAGGTTTGAATGGACGTTGTTCACTTTTTGTAGGCACATTGAAGAAGACAAGAGAGATGAAATGACTGAGGACGAGTTGCAAACTCGCACAAGCGCATAGGCACGCTACAAAGGGGAGTACCCCTAACCTTTAAGAATGCCTTACTATAATATGTATTGTGATGATGATCTTGTCATTGAGCACAATGTCCAATTCAGATTTGGGGGTGCATTTGCATGAGCATTTCGTGTTAATAATATAGGATTGCCATTATGTTTGCATCTTTATCTTTATTTTTTAATAAAATTTAAAAAAAAAAAAAATTGGAATGTTGATTCATTGATCACTTGTAAGGATATAGAGGGGGACAATTTTACTTTTGTGTTATTGTTTGGCTATCTTAGCTTTAAATTTGGAAGTCAAATTCAGGGATTGACTGTTTTAAACTTGTAAATACTTAAATAAAATTTCGTATAGGAGATAGTTACTTTGCTTCACCAATCCTATTTGTGAGCTTTGTTGCAATAAAATGTAGACAATTTACTTGGGAGAAATGATATAGGCATTCCTTTGGCATATCCTTTTTGACCCCTTGTATTTTCTTTTCATCCTATCTCATATCTACTGTTCATATTTTTTGAGAATAAATTGATTATAATGGTTAGAGCATACTGAATTTTTAGTTTTCCTTCCCTTTAAAAAAAAAAAAAAAAGAAGAAGAAGAAGAAGAAGAAGAAGAAGAAGAAGAAGAAAAAAAAAAAGCACAATCTACTCCGCTGTTTCAAGTTGCCTAGTAACTAGGAGCATTCATGAGCCCCATGTTTGCTTTTACGTCAAACAGTGACTTGAATTATGAGTATGCAAAGCACTTTGAGTATATGACTTGCTGAGTAACCGGGTGCCTTCATCACCAATGTCGGTATTCGCGTAAAAAGGCAAATGATGACTTAAGGAAGAGTGCCAAAGTGTATAGGCTGTTCTAAAAGTATAAAATAAAACAAATAAAGGAAGGGATGTAAAGCATAAGTAATTGAGTATGCTCTGATTTATTGTGGTTAATTTATTTTCACTTATGTGACCATAACCATCATTCTTGTTGCTTGCTTTCTATTTTTTTTACCCGAAAAAGTCCTATTGATCTCTTGAGTACGTTGTTTGCACTAGTGGAGATGGGCTGATAGGATTTTGCATTCAGGATTGGATGTTTGAACCGAATTATTTTATTAAAACCTAAAGGAAGCAGGGTAGCTATTGATTGTGCTAATTTTGTTTGAGTATGAATGAGTTTGGAATAGTTAGCTTGTGGGTTTGCTTTTCGATTTTGAGTTGGGGTGGTTAAGCCATGGCATTTGGGTATTACTCCTTTGTGTCTAGATGGATTTTGAGTATATTAATGTTAAATAAAATTTTTAGCATTAATTTTTTTGAGATTCTCCATTTTTGATTTGGACTTTTCTTTTGCTTGGGGACAACCAAAAATTTAGGTTTGGGGGTATTTGATGTATTGCATTTTTATAGTAATTATTATTATTAGTTTTAATGATTTTGATGAAATTGATATAATAATTAACTAAATAAATGTAAGAACCTGATATGTTTTATGTCAATTGCAGGTAATTGAGCCAGGTCACACATAATTGGGCTTAACCATATTTTAAAGGTCAAATTAAGTGAAATTGGTTGAGTCCGATTCAGCAGGGTTTGTCATCCAGAGTTATCAGGTCTTGCATCAAAATCAGAGTCCACCTCAAAGCAGAATAATCAAATCAAGATATCAATGGACCCCACGCCTTATCCTTTTTGGCATCATCAGCCAGAAAAGAAATTAGAGATGCAGAAAATAAATCAAGTAGTTAATCTCTCCATCTAGTCAACCAATCTAAATTCTGGATATTTTAGTGTGAGGACTCCTAAAAGACAATCTACAGGACCCCAAATTGAGCAAGATTAGATCCTACAGAATTTTGAGAGAAGCAAGAAAGGAACATAATTTACAGAATTAAATTTGGATTCCAGATGAGGTGGCTACAATAGGTTGAAGTTGGTAACAATGTTGGACACAACAAGAAACACCCGATACACCCAGATTCTTCTTAGTATTTCTTGGCACAAATATCTGATATGGCAACTAATTTTGGGTGGCAAAGAGCTATCTTGAAAAGAATTAAATGGAAGAAAATCAGAGTCCAAACTAATTCTGCATGAAGAGCAAACTGAGAAAGAATTGAAACTAATTCTTGAAAAACTTGATTTGGGCAGCCGAAACCTTACCTTGTTTTGCAGATTTTGTGGACCCAGAAAGGAAGAAATTCTTCTCCTCTAATTAACCATGCCTCCTTTCCTTCTTTTACTATGGAAATCATAATAAAATCAAAAATTTGGGCAGTATAAGGAGTAGATGGCTGGTGGTTGCTTAAAGCCTATCCAAAGGAGGAGAGATTCTATACCAAATAAAAAGAATGATATATAGAATAAAATCATGAGAAAAATACCACCTTAACCCTAGCCCTAGCCCTATTTAAGGATCCTAAAACACCAGCAGGAAGAGAGGAGAATCATCTTTGAAAGCTAGAAATCAAGCAAGGAGAGTTTGGAGTATCTGGAAGATTTGAAGAGAAGATTCATTCGGCTCTGCAATTCCTTCAGAGTTTTTTTCTTTCTCTTGTTTACTTTGAATTTATTTTCTAGAACTCATTGTTAGGATGATTTTGGAGTTTTATTCAAGTAAACTTGAGTTTGATTTTGTTATGATGAAAAGCTAAATTTCTAGCTAGGGTACCTGATGTAGCTTGAATTAAATTTCAATTCCAGAATCTTGTATTAATTTTCTTTGTTAATGCAATTGTTTGTTATTTGCGCTTAATACTTTTAAGTATTATTATCTTTGGTACTTGATTGATTTCGATTTATAATTGGTACTGGGAAGGAAGATTATAAATTGGAGTTAATAACAAACATCATAGGAATAATAATTGGAGCGGGAGCAGAAGATTTGACCTGTGGGATCTTGAAAATAATCACTGTGCTTGTTGAACTAATTGAAATCTATTTTACTATTGGAAGATAGATTATAGGTTTTAATTAGTATATTTAATAAGACTCGAGAAAGATTATTAAATAATTTAGGATTATTTATCCTTGCATTAATAATTAAATTTAGATTATTAATCGGAATAGCTGGAATTGATAATTGGTCCAAGTGAAATCAGATATACCCTAGTGCTTTATCAATCGAATTTTGATTCAGCTTTCATTGAGTTCTTTAGAGTTAATTTTATTTTTCATTATCATTCAGTTTCGATCGTTTAGATATTAGTAAAATTAGCGTTCATTTTTGGTAATTAAACTCAGTCCTCGTGGGAACGATCTCTTATTTATCATTATATTACTTGAGCGATTTCGTGCACTTGCGAAATAGGCTATCACTTTGCGTGAGAAAAAATTTATGAGAAGTTTCTTCTCGTGAATTCAAATGGACGCAGAGATTTAAGGTGGTGCAGGGATTCAAATTCAAATGGTGGTTTGATCTTAATTGAACCAACCTAATCAAAATAGGTTAAGCACAATTAGACTAAATTAAACCCAACTTAATTAGGCTTAATTAGGCTCAATAAAATCCTAATCAAATCAAAAATTGACTAAGCCCAACTCCTGATCAAATCAGGGACCAAACCATCTCGACGATTAGGTCAACTCTTAACCTAATCGGGTCAAACCCAACTGAATCCAATTCAATTGGACTTGATTCAAAAATAATTACTCAATCAAATTAAGTTAATTAGCGATCAAATCACTAATAAAATCTCTCATAATTATTGAGTCCAAATCCGATGGGCAATTAGGTATTAGAGACTATCGATATGAAACCCTGATCAAAGAGTTCAAATTTCAAATTCAAAATTTGAAATTCAAAATTTTGACCCCGGTACCCAAAATGTGTGGAACTCATGATCAGAGAATCCTAATTCTCAATCATAGAGTCCCAAACACATAAGACTCATAATCAGCCATCAGATCAGAAAGGAACCTCTAATGTGTGTGACCCCGCAGGTTCGAACTTAAGCCGGTAGCACAGGAACCAATTCCTGTACTAATCGAAGTGACCATCTAGCAATGGTACCCGACATCCGGATAGGTCGAATAGTCGCAATCGTAATATTCAGAACCTACGTGAATATGGTTACCGTATAATTCATCCCTTTTGACCCCTGTGTTTAGGACGACTCAGGGTTAAACTGTCAACCCTGATGAGATCATCCAAATCGTGCTCAACTCAATTAGTCCTGTGACTCCTCACTAGGACTACTCTGGTCAAGGTTTTGCTAAATTGAAACACGACTGTACACAGCTCCTGAACTGGAGTGGTCAATCCCATCTTGACACACGCACCGACAAGTCAAGTACTTGACTACACCCAGCAGCCTTCCATCACTGAATTAGAAATTCAGGTAGTCCAGTGCCTAAGTGCAGTGAGTTGCTTGCAAGTCACCGTGACGGTCTCAGGTCGGAGAGACATTTATACCCATATCCCATCGGAGCAAATCTTGACAGTAGAAATAGCTCCGGAGTCGGTCACGTTCAATGCAGATGTACCATTACATCTCACCTGTATGCCATACCAGTGTCTCCACACTCCTTGGTTATGAGGACAACCAACCCATATGGCACACAACGACCTATGCTCGATAAATATTATCGTCCTTGGTAACAATGTATCATTTGGTCACAAACAGGTTTAAGGACTAAGTGACAAATCCTCCTTTGTCGAGTCTAAATAGTCCTAAGGACTTCACCACAACACAGGAGTTCATTAGAAGATGAAACATTTGTGATGAAAAAATACCAAAATAACTTTTATTTATTTATAATTCATATACTAATACAAAAGGAGCATAATCATCAACAGACTGACGATTGGCTTTGGGACACTATTCCCAATAATCTCCCACTTGGCCTAAAGCCAATCGGTGCAGTATCTAATACCCATCTTCGACTTGTAGTCGTTGAACTCCTTCACCGTAATGGCTTTAGTGAATGGATCGGCCAGGTTCTCCTTCCCATAGATCTTCTAAAGGTCGACGTCACCTCGATCCACGATCTCCCGGATGAGATGGTAGTGGCGCAGAATATGCTTTGTCCGCTGGTGTGCCTTCGGTTCCTTCGCTTGAGCAATGGCTCCAGAGCTATCACAGTAGAGCAAAACTGGACCAACAAGGGAGGGTGCTACTCCGAGCTCGATGATGAATTTTCTCAGCCACCCCGCTTCTTTGGCAGCATCTGATGTAGCAATATACTCTACCTCGCATACTGAATCAGCCACAGTATGCTGCTTGAAACTCTTCCAGCAGACAGCCCCACCATTAAGGGTAAAAATAAATCCTGACACACTCTTGCTGTCATCATGATCAGACTGGAAACTAGAGTCTGTAAACCCTATAAGTCTCAAGTCCGATTCACCATATACAAGCCACTGATCTTTAGTATTTCTTAAATACTTTAGGATGGTTTTAACAACCTTCCAGTGATTCTCTTCTGGATCAGATTGGTATCTACTCACTACCCCTAGTAAGTATGCCATATCTGGTCGTGTACATGTCATGGCGTACATGATAGATCCCACTGTCGAAGCATATGAAATTCTACCCATACGCTCTCTCTCTTGAGGTGTTGTCGGACAATCCCTTTTCGAGAGAGAAATTTCATGGCCTATCGGTAGATAGCCTTTCTTGAAATTCTCCATGCTGAATCTTTTCAGCATAGTATCAATGTACGTGGACTGGGATAAGTCAAGCAACCTTTTGGATCTATCCCTATAGATCCTCATCCCTAGGATGTAGGAAGCTTCTCCCAGATCCTTCATGGAGAACTGTGATGACAGCCAAATCTTTATTCCCTGTAATGCAGGGACATCATTCTCGATTAAGAGAATGTCATCCATATACAATACAAGAAATACTACTACTGGATCATTAGCCCACTTATAAATACAGGGCTCTTCTTCATTCTGAACGAAGCCATACGTTTTGATTGTCCTATCAAAACGTATGTTCCAACTCTGAGATGCCTGCTTAAGTCCATAAATGGACCTTTGTAGCTTGCAAACCTTAGACTCATTTGTGGATGTGAACCCTTCAGGTTGTATCATATACACCTCTTCGTCCAGCTCTCTGTTTAGGAAAGCTGTCTTCACATCCATCTGCCATATTTCATAGTCTAGATGGGCAGCTATCGCAAGCATAATCCGAATGGATTTGAGCATTGCCACAGGAGAAAATATCTCGTCATAGTCTATACCATAACGTTGACGATATCCCTTGATAACCAGACGGGCTTTATAGGTCTCCACCTTTCCATCTGCGCCCCTCTTCCTCTTGAAGACCCACTTACACCCTATGGGTTTCACTCCTTCGGGTGAGTCAACCAATGTCCACACATCGTTGACCTTCATGGACTCCATTTTGGATTTCATGGCCTCTAGCCATTTCTCAGAATCAGATCTCTACATTGCATCCATGTAGGTGATCGGATCCTCATCATTTTCATCAAGTTCGACAGGATCGCCATCTCGGATCAAGAAACCATAGTATCTGTCCGGTTGATGTGGTACTCTACCAGACCGCCTTAAGGGTACATAATCAATGGGCTCCGGATCTGATCTAATCAAATCCGGTTCAGGTTCAGTAACATGTGTCGGATTTTCTACCTGTCGAACTTCGTCAAGTTCGACCTTAGAGGCAACAGTTCCTTCACTAAGGAACTCCTTTTCTAAAAAGATTGTCTTAAGGCTGACAAATACCTTTTGCTCATCAGCAAGGTAGAAATAATACCCTTTGGTCTCTTTTGGGTACCCTATAAAATTACACTTGTCAGACCTAGGTCCAAGCTTGTCTGTAATTAAATGTTTAACATAAGCCGAACACCCCCAAACCCTAAGATGCGAGAGTACTGGCTTATGTCCTATCCATATCTCATATGGCGTTTTGGCTACAGACTTACTTGGAACTCTATTTAGAAGGTAACAAGCCGATTCGAGCGCATATCCCAAAAGGAGATCGGCAGATCAGCAAACTCCATCATGGATCGAACCATGTCCAATAAGGTCCGATTCTTCCTTTCAGACATACCATTATGCTGTGGTGTTCCAGGAGTCCACTAAGAGAGAATCCCATTCTCCCCTAGATATGTCAGAAACTCATTGAAAAAATATTCACCTCCTCGATCAGATCGAAGAATTTTAATATACTTTCCAGTTTATTTTTCTACCTCATTTCGAAATAGTTTGAACATTTCAAATGACTCCAACTTATACTTCATTAAGTAGACATACCCATACCTCGATAGGTCGTCTGTGAAGATTATGAAGTAGAAATATCCACCTCTTGCACTTGAGCTCATAGGTCCACATACATCAGAATGTACCAGACCCAAGAGTTCACTGGCTCGCTCACCTTTTTCAGTAAAAGATGACTTGGTCATCTTTCCAAGAAGACAAAACTCACAGGTTGGAAGTGATTCACAATCATCAAGTTCAAGAATTCCTTCTTGAGCCAACCTGTTTATCCTGTTCTTATTGATATGACCTAGCTTACAGTGCCAAAGGTAGACTTCTGACACATTATCTATTCTAGGGCATTTACCGAAGTTTTGAACCACATTAACAGGTTGTGATAGTAAGTAAATTCTATTATTTAATTATCCAACAAATATTGTAATACCATTCAAAATGATATTGTAAATATTTTTTTTATTAAAAAATCATAACCGTACATGACCAAAAGGCCTACAGAAATAATATTTAATAAAAAGCTTGGACAATAGTGACATTCACTCAGAATTACATTATGAGAATTGATTACAAGACTCATAATTCCTAAAGCTAGAACTGAAACTTTGCTTCCATCTCCAACGTTCAGGAACCTCTCGTCTTCATCAAATCTCCTACTGACCTGCAGACCCTGCATTGAATTACAAATATGATAAGGGCTTCCGGTATCCAATACCCAGGCAGTAGTATCACAAATAGAAAAGTTGCAAGGAGTTATTATATAATTACCTTGCTTCTTCTTCGGCCTGTTCGGGTTCAGGGAGGTAATGTATTGAGGACAGTTCCTCTTCCAATGCCCCTGCTTCTTGCAAAAGAAGCACTCCGCCTGGCTCTGGTCGGGCTTGTACTTCTTGGTCTGACCCTGTGCAACCGTCCCAGCATGAGGCTGCACCTTTTTGTTCTTCTTCTTCTTGTTCTTCTTTCCCTTCCCAAAGGATCGACGATGAGAAGAAGACTCTCCTACTACATTCACTGACTCCTTATGGAGCTGGTGATCCTTCTCAAAGTTCTGCAGCAACCCCAACAACCCGTGGTAGTTTACCGCAGGCTTTGTCATTCGAAAATGAGTAAGGAATGGGAGGAAGGACTTGAGCAAGGAATTAAGGATCGCATCCTTACCGAGCTGCTCGTGCAGAGAAAAACCCAATTTGCTCAGGTGCTCAATCATCTCGATCATGTACAGTACATGATCAGTGACTGAGGCCCCATCCCTCATTCGAGCATTAAAAATGCACAACTAGTTTTGTGCCTTTCAATGTCGTCAGACGTGCCAAAGGAGTCGTTCAACATCTGAAGCATCTCCTGTGGCTGGGCATTCTCAAACCTACGACTGAACTCGTCATTCATTGCTGCCAGCATAATACATCGGACGGTGGTGCGGTCATTGAGCCACTTCTGGTAAGTATCTTGGATCACCTTACTAGCGTTCGGAGCTGGCTCCTCAGGTGCTGGATCCGTTACTACATAAAGGATCCACTCATGCTCAAGGATAATTTTTAATTTTCGATACCAGCTATCAAAATTAGGTCCCATCAGCTTGTCATTATCTAATAATGACCGGAGCGACAGGGTAGTGGCCATAGCTGTATAAAGAAAACCAGACCTCTATTAGTACATAAATTAATACTAAAGACTTGGACTTTAGTCTAAAATTTTTCTCAATATTTTTACGAATTGATAGCCTCAACCTCCAATTCGAGGAATTACTTTAATTCCTTAATGGGTACTAGAATCCACACAGACTACACACGAGCCCAACTTTAGTTGGTCAACCCATGTGCATTTATGGGTAGGTTCTTAACCAGTTGTTTTTCTAAACAACTTCTAGTAATTGATTTTGCCCCAGAACCTAATCAGTAGGCTTTGGCCTCCACTGAAAAGATCTGGTTTGGTCCAACCATTAACATGACTTAATTTAGTGAATCAGACCAATAAATGATCAGACCCGACTCTGGCTGGCCAACCTAACCACCATCAGAAAGACTAAACCAAATTATTATATTATGAATGATAATTCTATTAGCCAATGAGCACCAGGCCTTTGGGCCTCCAATGATCATTGAACTAATGGACTCATTATCACTCACTTAATGGGAGGCATTGACTTAGTTATCATTATAACTTAATCATTTTAGGGACCTAATAATTTTGAAGATTTTATTAAAGGATAGTAGAGAAGAAATCATCCAGCCAATTTCAATCCTCCCACTGACTTCACTAAGTCAGATTAAAAAAAGATTTAATTAAAGCTGGCATTAGGAGCACCTAAATCAGTCACACTGATTTACCTAATGACATGGGTGAGCTCTAATCACCAAGTGATCTAATCAAAATCTAACTTACCAGATTGGCCAGGTAAGTGAGATCAGTGGTGGGGATTTGCCATTAACTCGTCAATGATCGAATCAATGCGAGTAGCTCCCGCTTAAGAACCACTGGTCAAAACTGCCGAACTTACCTTAGACACCAACCGGTTCATTAGTTTTAATTTTGATCAACTTAGTAAATAGGGCTCCACCACGTAGCCATAAATTAAGTCCATCTTGGTCTAGTTAAAGACATAGACCCATTCAACTACAACTATTGAAGTTGAGTCTAGAGTATCCTTGACCTAATCTAATTCAACTTTTGATTAGATTTGACCAATTACTCCATTTAGTCCATTTTTTAAGCTAACCTTAGGTCTAACCCAATTATGGACCTAATTCATCTAACCCATTGACCCACAAGTTTATGCAATTGTCTTAGGTCTTAATTCACAATTCTAGACCTACTAGACAACACTTAATTCTTTTAATTAAGTATTTGGGCTGATGGGTCAGGTTTGGCATTTCAGAAATAATTTTTAAATTTTGAAAGATTTTATTTTTTGTTCACCAAATGTGTTGACTCATTTCACAAACGGATCAGCACAATTCATAAATAGCAATCCTATTGCTTATTTCATAACAGAAAATAACTCAAAATAAATCATAATTTTTTTTTTAGATCTAATCTAACACATTCATGATAAATTTTATAATTAAGTCCTTTCACTGCTTCATCGACATGGGATATAATTGCATCGGCACCCCTACCACTATAGGAGACCCCATCGAATGGGAAGAGAGGACCTTTAAATCCTACTTTTCTCCTATGACCGGACGGCCATGGAACCAACCCAATTAGATTACTTGCTACTTGGATCAAGTATATCTAAATATACCAATTTCAAAATTTAAATTTTGAATTTCAAATTTTAAATTTTAAATTTTAAATTTGAGATTTCAACCAAATTTCAAAATTTGAATTTCCAATCTATGAATTTTAAATTTTGAATTTTAAATTTTAAATTTGGGATTTCAACCAAATTTTAAATTTCAAATTTTCAATCTTTGAATTTTAAATTTTGAATTTCAAATTTTAAATTTTGAATTTCAAATTTCAAATTTGAAATTTCAAACAAATTTCAAATTTCAAATTTCAAATTTCAAATTTCAAATTTCAAATTTCAAATTTTAAATTTCAAATTTCAAAATTCAAATTTCAAATTTTAAATTTCAAATTTGAACTTATAGATTACACCTTAATCTACGTATGCAAATGTATATCATATTCTAGAACCATGCTCTGATACCATTTGAAGCGAAAATTCAGTGCAGGGGCAAAATTGTAATTTTGAAACTTTTTCAAAATTATTATTTTACAGTGAAATTATTAATTAATCTCATTAATTAATATTAATTGACTCTACACTAGGATCTAAATATGATACAACAGTATGCATTTAAATTTGAAATTCAAATTTGAAACAGTAAACTTTTTACTATACTGTGTTCAGAACACATCACCTTTTGCGGATAGTCGATCACCATAATCTGATCACCATCAGATGGCTCTGATCATCATGTCGCAGCCACACTAGTATCTTTGGCCTCTGCGGATCGTCCACACGAAGCTTCCGTCTGATCGGCTCCTCACGAATGCTAGTTCATGATTTCACTCTTTTGATGGCTGATGTTGATCAAACTCCTTCGATCGATGTGTGCCGACTCCTCGGATGCTTCGGATCATTTGCATGATTGGTTGAGAGACTGATGGATCTCTCTCTAAAATTTGGTGGACTCACGACACTCGTGGCACACCAATCTCACTTCCCGAACCCTAGGTAGAAACCCTAGGGTACACACCAAAAACCCTGCACCCAATTTTCTTTCTTTTCTTTCTTTTTCTCTCAGAAGGTTTTGGACCTTCACCTCATGCACAAGGCTTCCTCACGCCCTACTTTCTTTCTCAGAATTTTTCTACGCACGCCCAAGCTCCCTATCTCTTTTAAAATAGTTCAAAACGTGTCTTATCCGCGTGAGAGGATAAAGACAAGTGGTTACACATTTGAATTCAAATCAAATTTGAATTCAAACTAAAACCAACTCATCCCTATCCACTTGGGCATGAGAAGAGAAGGTATGATTCTACTTTGTGCATGAAAAGGTTTCACGAGAAACTCTTTCTCATGTGAGATGTGGGGCGCTAAAGTGGATAATGTCATGTATGCGCAAGAGATAAATTATCCATTCAAATTCAAACACGCTTTGAATTTGAATGGCTAACTAATCATCTATATCCAAATATTGGTGCACAAGAGTGGGTGTAAAAAGGGCTTTGCATGAGAAAAAATTCATGAGAAGTTTCTTCTCGTGAATTCAAATTGGTGCAGAGATTTAAGGTGGTGCAGGGATTCAAATTCAAATGGTGGTTTGATCTTAATTGAACCAACCTAATCAAAATAGGTTAAGCACAATTAGACTAAATTAAATCCAACATAATTAGGCTTAATTAAGCTCAATAAAATCCTAATTAAATTAGAAATTGACTAAATCCAACCTCTGATCAAATCAGGGACCAAACTATCTCGACGATTAGGTCAACTCTTAACCTAATCGGGTCAAACCCAACTGAATTCAATTCAATTGGATTGATCCAAAAATAATTACTCAATCAAATTGAGTTAATTAGAGATCAAATCACTAATAAAATCTCTCATAATTATTGAGTCCAAATCCAATAGGCAATTAGGCATCAGAGACCATTGTTGCCCAGCTATGCAACCCAAGAGGGGGGGTGAATTGGGTTTTTAAAAAATTTTAAGCTCAACTATGAAAAGTATTTGTTAAAAGCTTGATGAATGAGAAGAAAGACTTTAAATCAAGATTAATTACCTAAAGCAAGAATGCAAGGATATAATAAAGAAATAAAGAGAAACAATAAAGTACACCACAAATACAAGGATTTATAGTGGTTCGGTGCCAACTTTGCACCTACATCCACTCCCCAAGCTCCTACTTGGGAATTTCAATCCACTATACTTGTATTCAACCCGAATACAAATCATCGAAAACTCCGACACTAGCTATCCCAAGCTAGTCCACTTGTTTCCCGGGTACAAGCCAACCCAAAATACTCCGATTTCAGGTTCGGATCAACCTTCCCTTGTTTTGGAAATCCTCCAAAAACAAGAATAATTACTCACAAAGAGTAAGACAGTTTAGAGCATAAATAAGTACAAGAATAGCTCCTTAAATGAGCGAATATAACAATAAAAATACTTTACTCAAATGAAGAATCCCCTTTTGGATTTTCTCAAGGTGGATGAACGCTTGAGGAGAAGGTGAACTTTGATTGAAGACTTCTTGAAGGCTTTGAAAGATCTCTTGATCAAGGTTGAACAGTTGGCTTGAAAAATCCTCTCTTTGAATACTCTTGAATGCCCTTTTGAACACTCTTGCTTTTCTCTTTCACAATCTCTCGTGTATATTGTAGATCTCTTGTCTCTCTTGTGTGGATTGTGGATCCCCTCTCTTTTTCTTTTGTGTATTTCGTTGATCTCAATCTCTCTCGTGTAAATTTTTGGATCCCTTGTATATATCCTGTATTTTCACCTTTTGAAACCTTTTATAGCATTAAGAAACAAGAGAAAACATATTAGGCAGAAAAAGAGCCGTTAGAGCATTTTTAGGGAGCATAAAAGGCAATTAAAATGG
This sequence comes from Elaeis guineensis, assembly GCF_000442705.2. Classification (NCBI taxonomy): domain Eukaryota; kingdom Viridiplantae; phylum Streptophyta; class Magnoliopsida; order Arecales; family Arecaceae; genus Elaeis; species Elaeis guineensis. The sequence continues at coordinate 78,774,508 of NC_026004.2, read as the reverse complement.
GCAAAAAACTAGCCGTTACGGACGATTTCCATCGCAGGGGTCGACTCATGAGTCGACTCATGCTTCAGGGGTCGACTCATGAGTCGACCTCTGTTGCAAAGAACAGAGATTTGGTTTCTGGAATTTTTTGGTTCAAATCAGCAGAGGTCGACTCATGAGTCGACTCATGCCTTGTGGGTCGACTCATGAGTCGACTCACAGGTCGTGCCAAGCCAAAAATCCAGCGTGCCAAGGAAATTTTTGCGTGCCAATCAGCTCATTGTGCCATGAGTTGACTCATGAGTCGACTCATGCACTTCAAACCTTCATAACTTCAAAAATATAAGTCCTAATACAATGAAATTTTCATCAATAGATTACAAATCATTTGTTCTACAAAATGATACTATCAAATCAGGATTTTAGTAAAATTATGATTTTGCCCCTGAAGAGCATAAAGACTTTTTCAATTTAAAATATTTGTATCCCTTCAATCTGTTTTGTAATCATCAAAATCAATCTAGGAGCAACAATCTCTCCCTTTTTGATGATGACAAAATATTTGAACAAAAGCATTTATGTGAATCAATAATTTCAAAAGAATGCATTATAGGTGTATATGCTTGAAAAGAGTATGATTCTTTTGGCATGTGATATAAATGGTCATATACAAAAATAGTTTGTCCATTTTCTTAAAGATTTGAAAATATGCTCATTGGATTATGTGATTTTGGTGTTAGAGCGGAAAACTTATTTTTGTTATCAGATTAAGCTGTATTTTGAAAATTTGCTCATTCTCATTTGATTTTAGTTTTAGCATCAGAGCAAAAAATAATTATGTACTTTAATTGCTTTTGATACAAAAAATAATTATGTATGTCAAAGCATGTTTAAGAGTTGATTTGAAATGTGTATTAGATCATTTTGAGTTTAAGATGTATCAGAGCAAGAGAAAAATAAATTTTGCAATGTATTAGAGCAAGAAAAATAATTTTATAATTTTATCAAAAAAAATTTTATAATGTATCAGAGAAAATTTTACAATGTATCAGAGCAAATTTTATAATGTATCAGAGCAAATTTTATAATGTATCAGAGTAAGTTAAAAAAAAATTTTAAGATGTATCAGAGTAAGTTAAATTTCTTAAGATGTATCAAGGTAAATAAAATTTCAAAAGATGTATCAGAGCAAGTTAGAATTTTGAAGTGTATCAGAGCATATTTAAAATTTTTAAAGCAAATCAGAGCATATGTAAAGAAGTAATTTTAAAAGTTACTTATTTGCATTGTACTTAGCATTGTATTTTTGATATTGTTCTTTAAATTTTCCAATTCATTCATTAATTTCTCATAATTTGTAGTTTTGCTTTTGATGGTTTGATTTTTCTTTAATTGCTCATCATTTATGGTTTTGCTTTTGTTGGATTGCTTTTTGTTTAATTTCTCAAATTTTTGTTTAATTTCTCCCCCTTTTTGACATCATCAAACATGGTTAACTCCTCCTTTTTCTGAAATATTCTTTAATTTCTCCCCCTTTAGGGTTTATCACAAATATTTGCTCCCCCTTAATACAGCAATTATTAACAGCAAACAACAACAAAGAGAAGACAATATTTCAACAAGGAGAATATATATAACCAAAATATGATCGTCATCATTACAAAAGGTAGAAATATAAGTAAAAGATGATACCATAAAACCATAATTGTTTCAATACATTGTTCTTAATATAAAAGTCAACCAGCCAATTGTCAATACATGGCCCCAAAATACAGATCCTAGAACAAGACACTAATACCTAGGATCTAGTAAAGATCATGAGAAGTCATGGATCGGAGTCATCAGATATGGGATGAGAAGCTGATGGATCAGAAGTGCGTCCTCTACCCCGTCTGCCTCTGGCACGAGCAGGAGAGCGAGATGAACTGGGAGGCTGAGAACGCTGAGAGGCTAAGGACTGAACAGAAAGGGTGAGTCTGATGGAATCAAGTACGTTCAGTGCTCTGGAAACAGACTGTAGTAGAGCAGTGAACTGAGTGGTTGCATGTTCACTCGATCCTCGGATCTCTTTCCTCAGTAACTCATATCCACCCTCTAGTGCTCCTCTGAGCCTGCCAGCCTCTGCAGTGAGGTCTGTGACCTCAATAGTTGACTCCTGTGGCTTGGGATGGGCCAAAGCAAGGACTTGCCCCTGCAAGTCAAGAACTCTGTCAGTCAGTCTCCAGACTGTGTCCTCAAGCTGCTGGATCCGGATGGACTGATCTGATATCATCTGAAACACAGTGGAGATGTGGGGAGTAATGGTCTGATCAGAAGAAGTGGCTCCAGGTGCAAAAGAAGTACTACTCCACTGACTAGACAGCAAAGAAGCCACACGCTGTGATATCTGCTCGATCTGATCGTCAGCCAGTCTGAACTCTGATGGAGGTGCTCTACTCTCTGGCTGATACACTGGTGTGGGCATCCTAGTAAACTCTGAAGGGCCAGCCTTTGTATCAGGAATGAACTGGATATTTGGTGATGCTGCCCTGAAGTCATGGACAGGAGATGATGGACCTTCTTCTTCAGCTCTGTCTTCAGTTCTGTCTTCAGCTCTCTCCTCAGCTCTCTCCTCAGCTCTTTCTTCAGAGCCCTTGATCCAACCACCATCAGTCTTTGTAAATCCCATTCGGTGCAGGGTGTGTTGGTTGAAAGTGTCCACATGTGAGAGCTTAGTAGAAGCCTCCCCCTCACAGCTAACTCCAAACCTCCTAAATACTCTAGTAAGGGCCATACCATAAGACAAGTGTGCCTTGGATCTGTTCAAAGTCTCTCTCATGGCCTCTATCATAAGTGCAGGAAGGTTCAGGGGGGTCTGAGTGATGACATGAAACATGATACATACATCTCTGCTGGAAAGTAAATCATGCCTACCACTCCTAGGAAAGAAGAGCTTCGTTACCATCTGATGCAGGATCCTCATCTCAATGGACAAAATCTTTGCTTCTAACTTATTTAAACTTCCTGAATAAGTTTCTCCTAGAATAATTCTGATCCCTTCTTCTTTTACTGGGAGTTCCATATAAGAGTAACCCTCACTAGGCAACTGAAGTATTTCTCCCAATATACTAGAATCCAAGCAAATATCAATACCCTTGACAGTTGAAGTCACTGACCCATTTCCATAATGTAGATTCTGGTAGAATTCTCTAACTAGGTCGACATAGGTGACTTCCTTAAGGGAGCAGTAGAGATCCCATCCTTGGTTTTTAATCTTAGTTGCAAATGTAAAGCCCTCTTTTTCAAAGAACCGAAAATCTATATTCTTCCCGTTTCGACTTTTCTATCAGAAAGAGGATTCTTACTGGGGCTTAGGAAGGATTGAGGGGGACCTTGAGCAGATACTGAAGCTGGAGTGGGAGCAGTGGAAGACTGACCAGCTTGCCTTTTCTTTCGGACAATTTTTTCAGGCTCACGGATTGACTTTCTTCTTTGGGGAAGTTTCATTTTCAGAGCCATATTCACTACAGTAGCAGACAAGAAGACTTGGAGGAACAAGTGAATGAGTGGAGGAGGGATCACAAGAGAGTGAAGAGGGATTTTGGTGGAGAAAAAAGTAGATTTGGGAAGAACGGTGGAGTGCTAGGGCACGCTCCAACCGTGCCAAACAATGGGAGAAAGCACAAAAAATCCCTTTCCAAGGTGGCGATTTTTGGTGGAGAGGAGGAGGGAGAAGTGCTTCGAACTAGATCCTTGGATTTGGAGCAAAAGGGATTGGAGAAGTCGGCTTTTGAAAGGAAGAAGATGAGAAGATGAGTCGTCTCACGAACAGGGTCCCTTATAAAAACAATGAGCCCGTGGGAAGTTTGAGGAAATAACAAGTTTGCCATTGAGTCGACTCATGGGGGTCGACTCATGAAGTTCAGAAATTCAGAAAAAATATGAATAAATTCCAAAAAAATTTAAAATTTTGGGAGAAGGAGTTTTGCTCAAAGATAAGTTTTTAGAATGATAAATTTGAGCTTTTGGGATCAGGATAGATGTTGGAAATTGAGTTCTAAGAATTTTGACATCAATTCTTGGAAATTGAGAAAAAATTTAGGTATATGGATCTAGAATTCCTAGATTTCTCCTAATTTCACAGAATCTATCCTCACTAAGGGCCTTTGTAAAGATATCAGCTAATTGATTTTCAGTGCAAACATATTCAAGAATTATATTTTTATTTTGAACATTTCTCTTATAAAATGATGTCTTATTTCAATATGTTTGGATCTTGAGTGTTGAATTGGATTTTTAGATAGATTTATGGCACTTGTGTTGTCACATCTTATTGGTGTAAGTTTGATTCCAAAGTCTTCGAGTTGTTGCTT